>NC_059271.1:14358555-14366670 GCF_017591435.1 Portunus trituberculatus | reverse complement strand
TTGACAAGGCCCTCTCAAACATACCCTGTCACAGGTCGAGAATAGTAGTGGTGACCGTTCACTCTGGGCTATCTGTGCGTGTACGCAGTGTAGTTTAGTATGTATGTAAACACAGTGTGGAGTCAAAAAGGTGGTGCGGCAGCCTTGCCTGGCGCTTTCAAGAGAGGCAGCAGTCAATCAGGCCCCAGCTCCGTACAACCACTGTAAAAGTGCACTTCCCTTTAAAGGGCGCCGCACACTGTATGGTTACCCCCTGCAGCGGTGACCCCTGGCACCTTAAATCCCGATGATGGTCACCTACTGTCAGGGCTCTTGACTATCCACAGCCCTTCACAGATCAAGGGTAAAAGTAGTGACCGTTCACTCCGAGCTATCTGTATCATGTATGGAGGGTGAGAGTAATTCAAACTAATGGGTAATTTAAACCACGATCAGAGGCCGGGAGATAAAAGAAAAGGCGCAAGTTATTCGGAAATGAATAGTGACAAACGGGGATTAGATTCAAAAAATTTATCGAGGCGAACTTTGAATGTTTCGATAGTACCTGAGTTGACAATATTTGATGGCAGACCATTCCATATATTAACTATGCGATTATAGAAAAGTGTTTGGCTTCATTTGTTACAAAAGCAACTTACCAACAATTTTAAAACCATTGCTTCTGGTGACATTTGACTGGTCGACTGATACGTATTTTTTAATATTCAAATTTGCGAACCCATTAAAAATTTTGAAAAGCATGATAAGGTCACCTCTTACTCTCCGCTTCTCAAGAGGAAATAAACCTAATTCCTTTAGGTGTTCCTCGTAGGATTTTGTTAATCTGCGTTGTATTTTTTCAAATTTCTCGATATCTTTTTTGCAATACGGTGACCAAAACTGAACATTGTAATCGAGATGTGGACGGACGAGTGAGATATATAATGTTAATATTATTTTCTCGGACTTGAAAGTGAAATGGAAGTCCAATGGAACCAACTAATTTATTTGCAGTTTTGACGACTTCAGTATATTGTTTGCTTGGCTTGAGGTCTGCTGAAACATTGACACCAAGATCTTTTTCTTTGTCCACACTAGTTAAGGGGGTATTATTCATCTTGTATGTCGCCTGAGGATTTTGATTTCCTATGTGTAATACGTGGCATTTATCTATATTGAATTTCATTTGCCACTTGTTTGACCATTCGATGAGAGTATCTATATCTCTTTGCAAAAGTTGTCTTTGGCTTTCTGAGTCTACTCTGTTTGCAATTTTTGTGTCATCTGCGAATTTTGAGAGCTTACAATTTATTCTGTCATCAATGTCGTTAATATATATAATAAAAAGAATAGGCCCCAGAACTGATCCTTGAGGAACGCCACTGCTTACGTTAATCCAGTCTGAAGATTTACCATTGATCACAACTCGCTGTTTATGATCAGACAACCAATTCTCGATCCACGCTGCAATGTCACCAGTTATATCATGCGCTTTTACTTTATTGATAAGACGTTTATGTGGCACTTTGTCGAAAGCCTTTTGGAAATCTAGATATATGATATCGACCGCTCTGGTGTTGTCGTACAAATTATATATATCATGGAAAAAGTCAAGCAGGTTTGTTAAACATGACCGCTTGTTTCTAAATCCATGTTGTGATTCGTTTACTATGTTGTTACTTTCTAAGAATGCAATATGTGGAGGGATGAAGGAAGAAGATATGAAGAGAATGAGTGAATGAACGAGGGATGAAAGGGAGGCAAGCGAAATAGGTAAGGAAGGAAGAAATGAGTACGTAAGCGAGTAAGTGAGTGAGCAAAGGAGTGAATAAACTAAGGATGTAGGAAAAGAAACGAAATAGGGAATGAGAGAAAGAATGATAAAGTGAGTTAGTTAATAAGTGCGTGAGTAAGATAGTGAGTGAGTGAGTGAGTGAGTGAGTGAGTGATTGAGTGAGTGAGTGAATGAGTGAGTAAGTGAATGACAAGAAAAGAAGATAAATAAGGAGTAAGGAGAAATTTATGAATGAATGAAGGGAGGAAGGAAGGAAGGAAGGAAGGAAGGAAGGAAGGAAGGAAGGAAGGAAGGAAGGAATGAGTGAGTGAGTGACAAGAAAAAGTGAGAAAAGAGGAAAACATGAAGTATTCGAAATGAGTTATTTGAAATTAAGTTTCAAGAGAGAGAGAGAGAGAGAGAGAGAGAGAGAGAGAGAGAGAGAGAGAGAGAGAGAGAGAGAGAGAGAGAGAAAGAGAGAATGCACCTCCCCCACCACCACATAAAAAAACGAAAGAAAAATGACTGACAGACAAACAAACACACACAAAGACAAGGACAGAGAAAGATTAAGGAGATATAGAGGAATGGAAGGAGGAGGAGGAGGAGGAGGAGGAGGAGGAGGAGGAGGAGGAGGAGGAGGAGGAGGAGGAGGAGGAGGAGGAGGAGGAGGAGGAAAAAGAAGGATGATGGAATGATGAAGAGGAACGTGACTGATGGAGAGAGAGAGAGAGAGAGAGAGAGAGAGAGAGAGAGAGAGAGAGAGAGAGAGAGTGACTGAGAGAGAGAGAGAGAGAGAGAGAGAGAGAGAGAGAGAGAGAGAGAGAGATGATTTATGATCTTGAAAAAGGGGAATACAGCAAAAGCGAGCGAGCGAGCAGAGAGAGAGAGAGAGAGAGAGAGAGAGAGAGAGAGAGAGAGAGGACCTCAGGACCTCAGAGGCTCAAATGGGGGCGCCCAGGATTCGCTGCGAGTACTGTCAAAGACCTGGACACTTGACAGAAAGGTGCCGAACTCATGCTGCTGACCGACGGCAGGAGGAAATGTTTCGACGCCAGGAAGAGATGTTTCAGCGCCAGGAAGAAAGGCTAAGGAGGGTCATGGCGGATGGCTTGGGCTGGCAGTAGCAACATCAACCCCCGCAGACCTTCCCAGCCCCTCCCCAGCCTTCACTCTGGCAACATCCCCAGCCGCAGCAGACTTTTCAGCCCTTTCTCTACCCTGTCAAGCCCCCAACTTGGCAACCACAGTCTGGGCAGCCCTTCAACTGGAATGCGTCCGCCTAACAGGCCAGCCCCTAACACGTCCTGTCCTTCTACCACCTCTCGCAGACATACCTACACGGCCCGCCGAGGGAAAGGACGCAGTAGTAGCTGCCTCACTGTGGTGACGGCCAATGTGAGGGGACTTAAGACAAATGTTGGTGCCCTCACACACAATTTCGCCCTGCGACATAGGGCTGACGTTGTAGCAGTGACGGAAACGTGGCTCACTGGAGAGGTAGAACCAACGTTTGGTAAGGTCCCTGGGTACTTCCACTGGATAAGGAAGGACAGGGAGAACAGAGCAGGCGGAGGGGTGGCAGCTTGCTTTAGGGACGGCCTCCAAACCCAGGAACTTGAGGTGACGGTTCCTCATCAAACGGAAGCACTGTTCTTCAGGGTGGTACTGGAAGACAACAGAGGTCTCCTCCTCTGTATCCTGTACCACCCCCCCAGGCAAGAACGGGCACCCCTGGACTTCCTGACGGAGGAGCTCGACACCCTTTTTCTACGCCATCAATGCTCCCACGTGATGGTAGTGGGAGACCTTAACTGCCACCTGGAGCAGAACGCTTATGACGACCTCTTGGAGGTGCAGGGCCTAACAAATCATGTTATCTTCCCCACGCATGTGCGTGGAGGGATGCTAGACCCTGTGCTGTAAGACCTCTCCGAGACGAGCGTCCGCTGTCAGCAGCTGGGGCCTGTAGGCAGCTCGGATCATTACGCTGTCCTGGCCTGAGTCGAGCTGAACGCAACGCGAGAGGACGCTGTCCCACGCACCATCTGGCTCTGGGGGAGGGCTGACTGGCCGACCATGAGGCGTGCCCTGGAGGAGACAAACTGGGGAGAAACCTTGGTGGGTGATGCCGAGGAGCAGGCACGAGCGCTCACTACTAAGCTCCTCATCCTCCAGCAGCAGTATGTCCCCAGCAGAGTGTATCTCTCCAGGCCTGACGATCCTGCTTGGTTTGGCTTCCGCTGCAAGGCCGCTGCTGAGGCCAAACACGCCGCCTGGCTGAGGGAGGATCTAAAACGGAAACTTTGTGGCCCAGGAGTAGGAGGCAAGACCTGGTGGAGCTTAGTCAAGGAGCACCAAGGAGCTAAACACCAAGATGCCATCCCTCCACCTCAGGCCTGACGGTTCCACTGCCACAAGCAGCTGGGACAAGGCCTCACCCTGGCTACAAGCTTCAGCAACAAGATGAGGGTTGAGACCCGGAAGACAAGCGCCTCACCTGCCACTGGAGACTCTAAGCACCATCACCCTGGTCTCAGTGACAGCTGGACAAGTTGAGAGGCTCCTGAGAGCAGTGGAAGTGGGTAAAGCCACCGGCCCGGACGACGTCAGCCCACACCTCCTTAAGAACTGTGCTAAGGAGCTGTCAGGTCCTCTCTCCAACGTCTTTACGACCTGCCTGAGGGAAAAAAATGGCCCTCAATGTGGAAAGAGGCACGAGTCGTTCCGGTCCACAAGAAGAGCTCGCGGTCTGTACCCAGCAACTACAGGCCGATCTCCTGCTCTCTGTGGTGGGCAAGGTGCTGGAGCGGATAGTGGCTGGAGCCATCTGTCAACATCTGAGTGAAAACCATCTCCTCTCAGAGAGACAGTTTGGCTTCAGGCCAGGCCGGTCCACCTCCGACCTACTCCTGCTCCTCACCAAAGACTGGCAAAACGCCCTGGACGAGGGCCTGGACACGCTTGTGGTAGCCCTGGATATAGCTGGAGCCTTTGATAGGGTCTGGCACGCGGGACTTCTTGAAAAGCTCCGTGCCAAGGGTATCCAGGAGACCTACTGCTACTGCTTGACGACTACCTACGTGGGAGGACTCTTCATGTGGTCGTCAATGGGAAATCGTCAGAGCCCTCGCCAGTTCAAGCCTCCGTTCCACAGGGTTCAGTGCTGGGCCCAATCCTGTGGAACATCTATATCGACGACCTGCTCCGAAAACTACCGACAGTGGAAGCATATGCGGACGACTGCACCTCTCCCGGTCCTACTGCCGCCTTGATAGCCAGAGCGCTGTCCGGCAGCTAAACAAGCAGCTACGGCTGGTGGAGCAATGGGGAGAAACGTGGCAAGTCTCCTTTGCACCTGAGAAGACGCAGGCGATGGTCATCTCGCGGTCGCCAGGAGCCTCCAGAGCGGTCTCAGAGCAACTGTGCTTTGGAGGCAAGGCTCTGTCTCTCCAGGACCACATCAAGGTCTTAGGGGTGACGGTGGACCGCTGCCTGCGCTTCGACGGCCATGTAGGTGCAGTCACCCGACAGGCGTCTCTAAGAGTCTCTGCCCTGCGGAGGGTGGCGGGAACGCTTGACCCACACGGCATCATCACGCTATACAAGGCGCAGATACGTCCGTGCCTGGAGTACGGCTGCCTGTCGTGGATGTCAAGTGCCGCCACCCACATGCAGAGACTTGACAAGGTGCAGCGACGAGCTCTACGTCTGGCGGGATACGACGCACACCAGGACGACCTGCCGCCACACACCCCCGTCACGTCGTTGGAGCACCGGCGTGATGTGGCAGCGCTGGTGGTGTGCCACAAAACTCAGGTGCAAGGAGTACCGCACCTCCGACGCCTGGGACTTCCACCACGCGCTGCCCAGAGGCCCACGCGAGCTGCTGCCACCAGTGAGCAGACTGTGGAGGTGCCCTTCTCCAACACACGGCAGCACCAACGAACATACAGTGCCCGGACCTCAAGGATGTGGAATGCATTCACCACAACCACACCCCAGGTGGAGGACATGTCCACCCAGCAGGTCAAGGTGGCAGCACACAGGTGGCGTGGAACGCAGGCCACTCCTCTGGTGCTAACGTGAAAGTTATTAATGTAAAAACAATATTCTTAATGTATATTAATTATTGATAGGCTTTTTAAATAATTCCATACCCAACGTGGAATTTTAAGCCGAATATGTAAATATATGTGCTATGTTTAAATAAAAAAAAAAGAGAGAGAGAGAGAGAGAGAGAGAGAGAGAGAGAGAGAGAGAGAGAGAGAGAGAGAGGAGACTGACACACCCCCCACGCCACTACCGGACGATAGTGGGGAGAGTCAGTGGGAGGGCTTGAGAGAGGAGAGCTAGTTTCACTAGTTGAGAAGCTCACTGAGGAAGCCTCTCAACAAAACTGTGTGATTAAGTCCCTCCAGGACGACCGAGACTTGATCATACAGCACAGAGACGTGTTTGCTGCGGCTCTCAGAGTAGCAGACAGGCTGATAGCGTCAAAACAGCGCCAGACGCAAGTAGCCACACGCTCTCAGGCAGTCAGCGCCCACGCAGAGTCAATTGACGAACACTGGGAGGTGGTTTGTCAGGACTCTGAGAGGTGGAGGACGTGGTG
Organism: Portunus trituberculatus; assembly: GCF_017591435.1. Classification (NCBI taxonomy): domain Eukaryota; kingdom Metazoa; phylum Arthropoda; class Malacostraca; order Decapoda; family Portunidae; genus Portunus; species Portunus trituberculatus. Next base: position 14,360,302 of record NC_059271.1, on the reverse strand, counting down.
GAGCTCGGATAAACCGCAACAGATCCGGTACGCAGCTGTTTTCTCCACTTCCACCTTCCCTTCGCCTGCCCGGGAAACAACGACCGCTCCGCCTACCTCCACTGCTTCCACCGCCACACAGAGCGACTGTGACACCTCCCAGCGTCCACTGTCACTCCTTCTGCCACACAGAGTGACTGCTCGGTACTCACTACCACGTCTACCGCCACACAGAGCAGCAGGGACTCTTCCTCCATAAACACAGCGAACGGAGTAGATCGCGGTGCCTCTGTTCGCCCACGAACCTCTCCTCAGACCACTTCAGGAGATTGGAGAAAAAGAAATCTAAGAGGAAGTGCAGCAGGACGCGAGGAGGGTGTCCAGCGAAGGACTGAGGACTCACCAGGCCACCAAGCAGACACAAAAAGCGAGCCAAGGCAAAAGTGTGTGAGTACTGCTCACGGAAAGGACACACTTCTGCTACTTGCCACGCCAGAACTGACGATTTACGTCAGGAGCGTCTCCTACAGCGGCTTCTTACGGTGGAAAGATACACAGCCACACCCTTCCCACCTGCAGCGCCTCAGCCCGCCCACCCCCTCACTTCATTTCAGTCCTTGCCACAACCTCGCCCACTCCTTCCTCAGCCTGGTATCTGGAATCAGAACCAGGGGCGGCAGTGGACCACTCCTCTTCACCAGTACCAGCAGTCGGCCGCGGACCCTAACCACCACCTCGGACTAGCAGGCCTCGCTCACTACCATCCCTCACCATGGTACAGCCAGCTTGCCCCGCCGCCAACTAAAGGTCGTCTCTAGCAACGTCCGTGGTCTCCGGACTAACCTTGCAGACTTATACCACAACTGTGTGCAACGACACAATGCAGACGTTGTTGTGGTGACCGAGACATGGCTGAACAGTGAGGTGGAGCCCACGTATGGCAGGATGCAGGGCTTCACCCACTGGGTGAGGAGGGACCGACAGGAGCGAACAGGAGGTGGAGTGGCTGTCTGCTTCAAGGAAGGAATGCAGGCCCAGCTACTCGACATAGACACGCCTCCAATGATGGAGATGATGTACTTCCGAGTAATGCTGGCAGACCGCTCAGCCCTCCTGCTGTGTGCCCTGTATCGCCCCCCGCGACAAGGGCCTGACTCACTCTTGTACCTGACTGAGACCTTAGACAACCTGATGATGGCACACAGCTGCAGCCACGTGCTGATTGTGGGGGATCTCAATCACCACCTGGAAAGAGACGCCTACGAGAATCTCCTGGAGGTGCAGGGTCTGACAGATCATGTCACCTTCCCACACATGAACGAGGAGGGACATTAGACCCTGTCATCTCAGACTACCAGGAAGACAAGCTTCAGTGTCATCAGCTGGGGCTCGTGGGCAGCTCTGACCATCACGCTGTACTGACACAGCTGGAAGTGGGCGTGGCTCAGGACGAGGCCACCACCCGCACCATCTGGCTGTGGAACAAAGCAGACTGGGCTTCCTGCGCCGCGACCTGACCCACACCCCATGGGCCACTCTGCTACAGGGAGGAGCAGAGAGTGAAGCACTTGCACTCACCTCTCACCTTCTCGCCCTCCAGAGACGCCACGTCCCACACAGGGAATACACCACCAGATCGACGGATCAGCCATGGTTTGGCTACCGTTGCCGTGTTGCTGCCGAGGCAAAGTATGCTGCCTGGCTCCGCTACAAGAGGAACCCGACTCGGCGCAACAAGGACCTGCACAGGGCTGCATGCAGGAGGATG
>NC_059271.1:14315932-14358055 GCF_017591435.1 Portunus trituberculatus | reverse complement strand
TTTTATCCTCCACAAAATTGTCAGTGACAAATTTATTTGTTATAAATTTCTTAATTTGTTTCTCTATTAGGTCTTTGGGGTAACCATTAATATGAAAATAATGTCTTAGTCTTTCAAGTTCATTATGGAACAAGGGCCAAGTACTACAAATATTGTATGCTCTATGTAGTAACGTTTTGATGGAATTTATCTTGAAAAGGGAAGGGACAAATGACGCAAAATTCAAGCCCAAACCCGTATAAGTTTCCTTCCTGAACACATCTGTGGAAAGAGATCCATTATTCTTCATGACCATTATATCTAGGAAAGGGAGGTTATTATTAGTCTCAAACTCGGAAGTGAATGATATGTTTTTATGTTTATTATTTAGATACTCAAGGAATTTATGAGCTTGTTCCTTAGATTTAAATGCTAGGAAGCAATCGTCTACATAACGGTTGTATTTAATTGGCTTGAATTCAGATGGACAATCAGATAACCAGCTTTTTTCATGATAGCATAAAAAAGTATTTGCTAATGTTGGTCCCAAAGGGGAACCCATAGCTACTCCATCTATTTGTTGATACAATTGGTCATTAAAGATAAAAATGGACTCCCTCACAGCCAACTCCAGTAAGGATCGGAACTGCCTCTTGGTTAGGTCATAAGGAATCAATTTTAATCTCTTGCACTCTTCTACACAAATGTCAATAGTCTCAATAAGGGGGATATTTGTAAATAAGGATTTTACGTCAAAACTAGCGAGAAACAGGGAATCCGTAAACTTAAATGTCTGTAATTCCTTTGCAAATTCAATTGAGTTCTTCACTGTGAATTCATTAGTGGTTAAGGGAGTTATTTTGGGAGCTAAAATTTTTGCACAATTATAATTGAAGGTACCTGTTGCTGCTAGGATAGGTCTTATAGGATAACCTTGCTTGTGTACATTGGGTAAACCTTATAGTATCCCGGGGAGTGAACCAGATGCATATAGAAACTCAAAACATGAATCGGGTATTTTACTTCTAATACTCCTAAGCAAGCGATTTAGTTTATCTTCTAACTTGAGGACAATTTTAAACCAATTACCATTTAATTTTCTAAATTTGGTGTCATCACTGAGAATTTCATTAGTTTTGTTTACATAATCAGATTTATTTAATATGACTATTCCTTTACCTTTATCTGGCCTGGTGACAATTATATCTTTAACCTTTCTAAGGGTTTCTAGCAAGTCAAGACTTTGTGAATTGGAAAAAGCGTAATCTGGACCCTAAGTCTCTGTGGGCTGCTGAGTTGTCTAAAGTGGAACCTGCTGTATTCACTTCTTCCCTTTCTCCTCTCCTCTTCTTTCTGGATGCCTCCACTTTGGATCTTAGGTTGGTGGATTTTCTCATAGCTCCTCCTCTCTCCCCTTCAGACGTGCCTTGGCTGGCAAAGCAGGTGTCCAGAGCTTCTTTGTCTAAGGATCACCGGGACAGACTGCTGGCTTCACTTGCAGTTTCCAGCACAACTGGCTTGACAGATTGCACATTGGCTACAGGCTTTATCCCAGAAGCTTGATGAGTTACCATTCAACTGTCCTTGCCACGTCTACCATTACTGCTGGTTTGGCCCAGGCTCACTCTCCTACCATCTGACCTTCCCTTGAGAAGGTGGTGGGTTCAAGGCTGAACCTCAGGAAGGAGCTTTTAAGGACAAACCGGGTGAAGTGGTCCAAGGCCTTCTTCGCCAAGATCCCTTTGGAGCTGCTCTGATTTCACATGATGAAGAGAGATCTCTGATCTCTTTTCAAACGGTTCTTACTTCTCAACCTCCAGTCTTCAATCTGACCACGGGAACTTCCTCCTCCCAAAGGCAGTCATCTAACAGAAAAGGAACCTAGTTCCTCAGAGGCCTGTGAAGCGACAGCGACCTACCACTCAGTTCTCATGGGGGGAAAAGCGGACTGGCAGGGAGCTTCAGGTCCAAAGGAAGCCCTTTCGGCCCGGACCAAGGGAAAGCTACCTCTTCCAGATACCACGGCTCAAGATTCTGACTCTCCAACAGCTGGCCTCCTGTCAGGCTGGGCCGCCTCCTGGCCTGCCACAGGTTGGGCTTTCAGGGTGGTCAGAAAAGGTCTTTCGTGGCCATGGATACGTTGCCCCCCTCTTCGTCGGCCCCTTTTCACGACCAGAGTGAAATCCCCCATCCTACGTCATGTGCAAGACATACTCCAAGTAGGTATGGTAGAACCTATTTCGGGTCTAGTTTTCACTTCTCATCTCTCTGTCACAAAGCCAGGCTGCAGCGTCTGTGGTTACTACCCTGGCCATTACGGAGTCTCTGGGTTTCAGGGTGAATTATCCCAATTCTCTTCTGATGCCAACCCAACACCTATGGTAGCTGGGCATGGAGTCGGATACTGTTTTTGCAAGGATCTGGTTGTCACAGTAGAACGCCAACAAGACTCTTCGCAAAGTTTTTCGGCCCTCTGTCTCGAAGACGATGACTCACCGCCAGTGAAAAGCCTTGCTGGGTTCCCTAAACGTTACAGCAAAAGTCTCCCCCCTAGGGAGACTACAGCACTGCAGGCTTGTCAGAGAGGTGATTGTGGTTTCTCCTCCCAATCCCAGAGAACTCCTTCGTTGGGTTTCTCTCCATCTCTCAAGGTTTCTTCGGCCGTAGCTAGAACACCATTACCTACATCGCTGGGTCCCTTGGCTGCCTCCTCTCCCGTCCCTGAGAGTCTCTACAGATGGCTCCGAGTATGGCTGGGGCTACCAGTCCTCCCGGGCCATCAGGTTTATGGATCTTGGGAATCAGACATCAATGCGAAAGAGCTACACGTGTCCCTTTGCTTTCTCAGGGCTCACAGAGGCTTGCGCTACATGGGGATAATTTTTGAGATGGACAACTCTGCAGTGATTCTTTTGTCTCAATCGCCACGGCTCTTCTAAGTCGGAAGCCCTGTTGTGTCTTTCGGAAACTATCTTCTTAGAGGCTCACAACTGGTCTCTCCACTTTTCAGCTGTCTATGTTCCGGGAGAGGAAAATCACTGGGCTGATGCTTCGTCCACATTCTGTCATTCCTCGATAGAATGGCAACTGCGCCCAGAGACTTTCAGCTTCCTGGTCCACCGCTGCGGGACTCCAGAGGTGGATCTCTTCTCCTCCCACTCCACGGCTCAACTTCCCCTGTACATCATAAAGAACAACAAGACAGTAGCAGGGTGCCCAAATGCTTTCCTACTCAATTGGAACAGGTGGAGTCTATCTTTTCCCTCCTCCTTCCACCAGAGTACTCCTCAGGGTCTGCCCTTTCAAGGGGAAGGTTCTTCTGGCAGCTCCTTGGTCCTTGGTTCTCCAAACTACGGCGATGGGCTCCCGACCCCTGTTTTTGGGAAACAACTTTCTAGTCAACTGTTTGACGACCAGACTACAGAAGTCTCTCCCTTTCACGCGTGGAGTTTCTCCGTCATGCAATTAGATGGAAGTACTCCTCAGCGGCGGTAAAGGATTTGCTCCATGCTATGTGCCCCTCCTTCGTCAGACAATATGAGTCTTGCTGGCAGGCGTTCCACAGATTCCTCCATTCCCAAGAGACATCTCTTGTGTCAGAGGAAATGGTTTTCTCTTTTCTTTCCTACTTGGCACATGGGCGAGGTAGAACACTCTCTACTGTCAGTGGTCATCTCGCTGCTTTGGCCGACACTCTGCTTTATGGGTATAGGATTAAGCTCGATCTGCGAGCTGTTACACTGCTCAAGCAAGGTCTTTTCACCAGCGCCTCCCGCTTCGGCAGGGAGGCCACCTTTGGTCTCTGCAGTGGGTCATGGACCTTTTCCTGCTGAAGTCTTTCAAGCTTTCTCCTTCAGCATTACAGCTACTGAAGAAGGCTCTGTTCCTGACTGCCCTAGCCTCGGGCTTTCAAACCTCCCAAGTCAGGGCACTCACTCGTTTTCCACAGTGGACGTCTCTTGCTGACGACATGTCCAGTGTCTCTTTGCTGCTTTTCCCTCTCTCTTGGCCAAGTACGAGAGTGAGGATCACCGTCTACAGCCACTGTTGGTTCCTTCTTGGTTTTCTCAGGGTACACATCATTTCCCGTGCCCGGTGACTGCCCTGAAGTCTTACCTGGATGCCACCCTGGATTCTCATCCCCAGGCCCTTTTTTACCTCGGAGGAGGATAAGCAATTGTCTTCCAGGAGGATCTCGAGTCTCCTCAGGGACGTCATCGAGGAGGATGACCCTGGCAAGGCTCCTCGGGCCCATGATTTTCAGGGAGCTGCCTCTTTCCTGGCCTTTATGAGGACTTTTTCCTTGTCTAGAGTGTTAGGAAGGGGCAAATGTAATTCTTCTCATTCCTTTGTAACGCGTTACCTCTCAAATTCTTGGCAGGACACCCCTTGTGTTGCACTTGGGGTTCTACCTCCACAGTACCCGCTCTGTTGATTTGTGTTCCTGTGCTTTTCTGGCTTCCAGAACCCATGGGTTGGTTGGGTTTCCAGTTGCTTTCTTTTTCAATAAAGTTGTGTTTCGGCCATATCATCGTTTTTGGTTGGCCTTGACTGCAGCCCCTCCACCTGTGATACGTAGCACAGTGTACTAGCAGAGCGAGTATTCCTAAAATGCAAACTTTGATGCCTTCGGCAAAAAGCCTATTTTTGGGAAGACGAGTGAAGCTAGTACACGTCAAGTTCCCTGCCCTGGCTTCGCCTTTCCTCACCTCTCTGGTCAGAAAGTATGTGGTATCTCCGAATGAGGTGAGCTGCTTCCGGCTCAGGAATGCCTCTGCTCGTTTTCTTTCTAGTGCAGCCTAGACTTATCTAGATGTTTTTGGTGGTACTTTTCGCGGTCTGTTATCCCCATTTCTTGGAAATAAGGGTCGCATTCCTCCACTATAGCACAGTGCACTACCTTCATTCATCTTCCCAAAAATAGGCTTTTCGTTGAAGGCGTCAAAGCTTGTATTATAGTGATACCCATATTAGGACCCATATCATCTCCGAAGCTTATCTTGAGCACAACCACGTAGAACCTGGGTATCATGGTGACATGTAGGTAACTTTAAACCACTCAAGAAATGGCAAAGTGTTTAAGGGTGTACGTGGTGGGATTCGAACCTACAGGTGGACGTCTCCTCGATCTCACGCTCATCACCTTATCTACTATGCCACCGCCTACTGCTACTACTAATACTACTTATATAGCCGCGCGCAGGTTCTCTAGTGACTCAGAGAGTGGTTTGTTTTTCCTGATCACAGCCATCATCATAGGGTAATACTAATATTACTCACTGGTATAAAACACTTTCAGAATATTACACAAGTTATACAATACACATACAGTCAATTTGGCACTGTGACATTTGGTATAAACTACAAAATATGATATGTATCTTATTCACCGCTTTCCTGCGTCTTCACATCGCGACGTCTCTAGTGTGAGTGACGCCCTAAGGCTATTTTGTCGGGATCCGCACTCACGAACATGCGCGCATCGACATGATGCCTCGTAAAGTATTAAATACTAATGCTTAAGTGCTTTATATGTGTTTTGTGTACATAGAAATATTGAACATTTATCTTATTAGAGCTGAATAATACCGTGATATGTATAAACCCTACGTGCAGTAACATGGCTCCCCTAAATTGTGTAACAATTTACTTTAATAATAACATTTATTTTAAATTTAGTATTGGCACACATTAATAATTGTTACAATGGTTCCTTGGCAGGGATGCTCCTATCTGCATTACACATCACACTCCAATAATACTAAACTATGAACTGGCCTCTCTATGATGGTCCTGTTGGTCTTTGTACGTTTACCCTGAATGTCAGTATTACTGTCTGACACCAACACCTTAACTTTTCTCACAAGTCCATCATTGTCAAGATAAATTTATATTATTTTACCTAGTCTCCATTGATTTCTTGTTACATTCTCATCCTTTATAATAATTATATCATTTACGCTGAGATTTCGCTTAGGTGTTGTCCACTTATTACTAAGTTGCAGAGATTGTACATATTATCTTTTCCACCTGAACCAAAACTGATTGGCTAGGTATTGTGCCCTGCGCCACTTCTTTGTACAATATAAGTCCTCCTTAACAAATATGCTTCGGGGAGGCAGTACTACTTTCGTCTTCATGGTTACAATTACACTACTATTAATACTGCTACTACTACTCTTACTTCTACTACTATTACTACTACTACTACTACTACTACTACTACTACTATTACTACTACTACTACTACTACTACTAATAATAATAATAACAATAATAATAATAATAACAATAATAATAATGATATTGCCTTTCATAAGAAATGGGAGGCGGAAGGACGAGCAGTAAAGTAGTAATAGTAGTAGTAGTAGTAGTAGTAGTAGTAGTAGTAGTAGCAGTACCAGCAGCAGCAGCAGTAGTAGCAGTAGTAGTAGTAGTAGTAGTAGTAGTAGTAGTAGTAGTAGTAGTAGTAGTAGTAGTAGTAGTTGTTGTTGTTGTTGTTGTTGTTGCAGTAGTAGTAGTAGTAGTAGTAGTAGTAGTAGTCAGTGCCCAAGCACCACCCTTTTGGGCCCCAGTACTTTTGGGAATCCCGGGCCCCGCCCCTTTAAAAAAAATCTGGAAATACCTACTCCTCGAACTCCTCGTGCAGTTAAAAATGCTTAAGTGCAGTGTAGGTGGTTTAAGTATAAATGACAGGAAAATGTCAAATTTATTTATTTGATCTGTATTTTAAGCATGGGTAGGCCTAATTGGAAATATAATATTCAATTAATGACATTTGAAATTAATTAATGTTTCTTCTCTGACCTTCAGGAGTAGCCTAATAAAACTGAATACTACTGCGAGCTGGATTACCCATTACTGTAAAACTGCCCCCACTACGCAACTCAAGGCTTGCCTTACAACCAGCTCAAGATATACAAAACCTACTTAATATTTAAATAAATTACCATCAAAATTTCCTGTTAGGGCAAATCAAACCTGCCTTATTTTAGTTTTAATCCTAATTTAACTTCCAAATTCCACAGCCAGAAAATACTAAGCCCTCTAACTAAAATCGCAGTTCTTGTATAAATCTCCAATAATAATAGACTGTGAAACATAATCCTTGGGCTTTGCTCACACCACACTCACGGTGACTCACCTCACTGGTACTGCGTCTACATCAGTCACCTCCTTCCACCTTATCCTGGCTTTACTAAAGCTGCGCTCAGCCTCAGCAACTGTAACAGGCAGTGTACAGAATATGCGAAGTGCTACGCACACTTCACCAAAAACTGACTGCAGTTTCTTATTGTATATTTCATTCAGCAAGTGAAGAGGAGGCAGTTCTTTCTCTGAATGAAAAGTTGACCTAAATATTTTCTTCAAGTGCATCATCTCATTAACAAACTCATTTGACAGATCTAAAGAGTATTTTTGAACCAGGGATTTTGAGGCATCTTGAAGCTCATCTTCGCTCAGTGAAGCATACATTAGAACTGCCGTAAAGGTGTCACATATGCCTTTAACCACCGTAAATCTCTGTTCCAGGTCAGTGACTATGTAATCTACAGTACAATAGAAAACATTAATCCTGAAATCTGCTTCCTCATTGAATTCATTAGTTGTCTTTGCACTTTCATCCACCACCTCATCATGAAATCTTTTACGCTTCCTGACCCTTTTCTCTGGAAAACTTGGGGTGATTCCTAAGGAAGTAGCAACATGACGTGCCTCTGACAATATGCCAGGGCCGCGTTCCGTTGGGGACCGTATGGCGTACAGTATGGCATACTTCCCCCGAATCGGGGGGGACCAGCATACGGCTCGCCTTGCGGGAGCGTGCGGGACCTTGCGCTCCTCGGAGGTGAATGCTTGGTGGTGTCTGGCAACTATTGTTTATCAACAAACCGCAGACGTCCGCCGCTTCACCACTATATTTTCAGTGTGGGGGATGTAAATGCTATTTTGACAGCTTATGCGACGTCACAGAACATCAAAAACAATGTGGTAAGTCTGTTATCCCTTGTGGAATGCTGGAATAAGGCAATATGACGAAAATATTAGTATTTATAGCAATAAAAGACGGTGTTATATGTGTCGCATTTCTTCCCACAGCCTGAGGCAGAAGAGACAGCCTCTACCGCCATGGTAGCTGCTGCAGAGGCCCCTCCAGCACCTGTGGCTGCAGGGACAGTTTCCCTTCGCATTCGAAAGTGTTTCTTGAAGTTTTTCCCGGAGTAAAGAGGCACTATAGTCTCTGCATAGTCCTTGACCCACACAGGACTTGGCGGCCTATCATCTCCCTCTTCTTGCCTTGGCAACCTCTCTTCTCCCTCTTCCTCTTGCCTCAGCAATATTTCCTCCTCTCGTGCTAAGAGGAGCTCTGCAGCGTCCAACAGAGGGTCTTCTGCGAGCTCTTGAGCGAGGAGGAGGAGAGCAGCTTGGACGGCCATCTTTGTCAACAATACCCGTATGGCTTGCGCGTTCCCTTGCGTTCCGTTGGGGGTTGCGGGGGGGGCAGCGTGCTAACTTCCAACGGAACGCAGCCCTGGCAGGCCACATGTCTCTTAGTTGTCTGAGTTCCATGCAGAGATCAGAGATGAGAGATATTTCTGTTTCTAGTGATATACCTCGTGATTGGATGATCTGATTCCGCAAATCAATGTTGGAAAGAATTTTGAACCAAATGGCAGCTAGAACAATAGAAGGATATGATGTGAAATACTCTTTCAAAGAAATAACTTCTGAACGCATCTCATGTGTCATGCAAAAATTCTCAAGTGATTTATCCAAGGCGCTAAGAATGCCTGGTAAATGTTGTGCTACTGGACGAACAGCATCCACACGAGCACTCCAGCGAGTTTCTGATTGTGAGTGAAGTGAACAGGGTATATTTTCTTGCAAGACTTTCCACCGTGCTGGACTACTACTGAAGAACACATATAGGCGCTGAATACAACCAAAGAAGGTTACTGTGTCTGGACAGAGGGATGCTGCATGAACTCCTGTTAGATTAAGTGTGTGAGCACCACAGGGAGAATACTGTGCCAAAGGGTTTTTCTTGTGTAGATGTGCTTGAACACCTTTCACTTTTCCCGACATATTTGCGCCATTATCATAACCTTGCCCTCTACAATCACTGAAAGGAATCATATAATGGTCTAACCTTGAAAGCACCATATCACTTAACTCTTCACCAGTTTTCTTGTGAAACATTATAAATTCTATGAACCTTTCATGAATCTCAAACTTATCTGATTCATTATCCTTAATCAAATACCTCAGTATCAACACATTTTGTTCATTATGTGCCACATCTGGTGTTGAATCTACTATTATTGAGAAGTAGATGGCTTGTTGCCTTTCTTCAAGTATGAATCTTAGAACCTTTTTTGCACACAGTTCAATAAATTCATTCTGGCTCTGCCATGACAAGTAATGAACCTTTCCTTGCATGCTCTTGCCTTCAGCTTGAGCCTTTTGAACTTTAGCTAAATGTTCATAAGTTATTCTGTCATATTTACCCAACAGTTCTAGAGTTCCAAGAAAATTACCATTGTGTTGATCTCCTATTACTGTGTTATCCCCTTGAAATGGCAGTCCTCTTGTTGCACAGTGTAAAGTTACATCCAACAGCCTCGTTAAAATTGCTCTCCACTCATCCACTTCACTCATAATCTGTTTTTGAAGTTTATGGTCTACACCATGCCCACAGAGTGACTGCTCTAGCTCCTTCCATTTGCAATAGGACGTTCTGTGATCACTGCTCTTTTCATGTTCTGGAAGCCTTGAGTAAAGTTTTTTCCAATTCTGCTTAAGTGGTGAAAAACCTTCTCTCTTAGACAATAAACTACGATGACCTAAATTTTGTTCTTCAGAGAACAGTAAACATGGAAAACAATACAAAGCTTCATTCACCTTGCTCCACACAAGCCAGTCACGGTAATGTTTCTCTCTATTGTTTGCTGAACTTGAGTACAGAAAGACTTCAGAGAAAGAATTACCCTTCACATCTTTAGGAATCTCTTTAATAGTCTGAAGCATTACTTCCGGCTTTGGTACACCTACTGATACTAGTTTTTGCTGCAAGCTATCTGTGATATGGTCTGGCCATGACCCAACATCTGTTACATTTATATCCTGGTCTGGGGCTTCATCTTGGATTGCCTTAGTAGGCCTACCACTACCATTATCTACTGAAATTGATGATTCTTGCTTATCTAATGTAGAGCCAATATTTACACTTCCTCCTGGACTTGGACCAGGACCCTGATATTTTTTGTCATCCTGAAAATCGACTTCAGTTTCCAGCTTGCTTGTTGATGGTAGTGGTGCACATAATTCATCGTCATTCTCTACTTGTGAGCACTCATTAGTATTTTTTAAAAACTGAGTGATCACTTGTAGTCCTTCAGCTTCTCTTTCCCTTTTCTCTTTTCGTTCTTTACGTTTCTTGAAGCCGGACTTATGCACATACGACGCACACATCCTGAGAACCCTGAGAAACTTGATTCTTGAAGTATGCAGATGATGAATTTTCCGACTCCTGCACGGTTGCACCTACAAAATAATACCAGAATACGATTAGTGATTACCCACACTACTGAAGATTGTGATAATACTGCACTTCACCTAGTCAATGTCTATAGTTGATTGAACATTTTAAATGAAGCCTAATACGGAGGTATTAATAAAACATCAACATCTTCAAAAATAGGCTTGGTACTAGTTTGCGAGTGATCCCGCCCGCATATTCCTGAAGTCCAGACTAATAGCAATGGTGCGGTATTTTTTTTTTTTTTTTAGGTTAGGTTTGGGTCTACATGTAAGTAACGTTTCTTACGCACAAAATCGTTAAAAAAAGAAATATACTTAACCTAACCAAACTAAAGAAACCCTGTTACCCTAACATAACCTACCTAGATACCAGGTATTGGGCGGGATTGTAGTTTGTAGAGCTTGGGCAGAACGGTCGGGGCTGGAGTGATTGGCACGCGGGCAGGACCAAATTCATTAACTAGGGGAACAGGCGAACAGCAAGCACTCAAGTGTGCTTTAAAATTTTAATGAAAAATTGCGAATGCTATAATAACAAATTCGTAAACAGTAACTGAAAGTAAACCATTAGCACTCATTTCTCGAGGCTTTATTTATCAATCCACGTTGAGCTTATGTAAGTAAATGATCTCAATGATCCGATGTCTGAAAACTGTGTAGTAATAAAGATATAAGCAATACTTTTACAAACCAAGCAAGTAAAGTCATGCCGTGATGCCTCGTGGAGGCAGACACACGCAGCAGGTCACACCAGCTGATCAGCTGAGACTGAGAGGCAGCAATGACAGCACTCGTATTCGAACGGTAAATTTAAAACCAAAAATTTCTGCAATCAAGCTGATAGTTATGTTCACTTTGTGAAACAGTGAAACTTACAAAATCAATAATAATAATATTTTGTCAATAATTAATTAATGTTGCAATGAGCGAAAGACTTACTTACATGTGAATTTGCACAACGAATTGAGTATAACAGAAAACCTGCAACTGTACTGACGGGAGACGGGTGACTAATGGAAAATCGTTGTTTTCATAAAATGTAGATGCAATTTAACTTTGAATATAACAAGCACAGTTGAAGCACTGTATTTTTTTTTTTTTTCAGTTTTACTAGCGGTACTTTTCTTTAAGCTGCCCCTTTAGTATTTGGGCTTTTCTTTTTTCAACTATCAAATTCAGGTTGCTATCACGGGCCCGGGCCCCCCTGGACTGCCGGGCCCCGGTACTGTAGTACCTTTTTCCCCCTCCATGCGGGGGCCCTGGTAGTAGTAGTAGTAGTAGTAGTAGTAATTGTTGTTGTTGTTGCTGTTATTGTTGTTGTTGTTGTTGTAGTTGTTGTAGTAGTTGTAGTAGTTGTTGTAGTAGTAGTTGTTGTAATAGTTGTTGTAGTAGTTGTTGTTGTTGTAGTAGTTGTTGTAGTAGTAGTTGTTGTTGTTGTAGTAGTTGTAGTTGTTGTTGTTGTTGTTGTTGTAGTAGTAGTTGTTGTTGTTCTAATTGTTGTTGTAGCAGTAGTAGCAGTAGCAGTAGTAGTTGTTGTTGTTGTTGTTGTTGTAGCAGCAGCAGCAGCAGCAGTAGTAGTTGTTGTTGTTGTTGTTGTTGTTGTTGTTGTTGTTGTTGTTGTTGTTGTTGTTGTAGTAGTTGTTGTTGTTTTTTTGTTGTAGTTGCAGTAGCAGTAGTAGTAGCAGCAGCAGCAGCAGTAGTAGTAGTAGTAGTAGTTGTTGTTGTTGTAGTAGTAGTAGTTAGTTATTGTTGTTGTTGTTTATTGTTATTAGTAGTAGTTATTATTATTGTAGTTGTAGTAGTAGTAGTTGTAGTTATTGTTAGTTGTAGTAGTAGTAGCTGTTGTTGTTGTTGTAGTTGTTGTTGTTTTAGTTGTTGTTGTAGTTGTTGTTGTTTATTGTTAGTTGTTGTTGTTGTAGCAGTAGTTATTGTTGTTGTTGTTGTAGTAGTTGTTGTAGTAATTGTTGTTGTTGTAGTAGTTGTTGTAGTAGTAGTTGTTGTTGTAGTAGTTGTTGTAGTAGTTGTTGTTGCTGTAGTAGTAGTAGTTGTTGTTGTTGTTGTTGTTGTAGAAGTTGTTCTAGTAGTTGTTGTTGTTGTTGTAGTAGTAGTTGTTGTTGTTGTAGTCGTAGTAGTCTGCCAAGGTCATCCTCTACAGTGGCCTTTACTGGAACAAAGTGAGAAACCACTATGAACGTAGCAGTCCACACCAGTACCACCCATCAACCCAACCTTGCTTTCTTCTAGTGACCTCCGCTACCCATGGTAGGTACCCGATCACCTACTATAGACAGTGAGGAGAGTGATGTTGACATTGCCTGCCCATCAACCCAACCTTGCTTTCTTCTAACGACCTCCAATGTGCATGTTGGGTACTCGATTGCCTACTGTGGAAAGTAAGGAGAGTGATCTTGACATTGCCCGCTATGTTATTTAGGAGACATGAGAAAACCACCCGAAAGTATCGGAGTGTCGCAAACAGAAAACAAAAAGAACAAAAGTGGATCTGGGCGTGTTGTTGTTGTTGTTGTAGAAGTTGTTCTAGTAGTTGTTGTTGTTCTAGTAGTTGTTGTTGTTGTTGTTGTTGTTGTAGTAGTAGTAGTAGTTGTTGTTGTTGTTGTTGTAGTTGTAGTAGTCTGCCTTATGCCAAGGTCATCCTCTACAGTGGCCTTGACTGGAACAAAGTGAGAAACCACTATGAACGTAGTAGTCCACACCAGTACCACCCATCAACCCAACCTTGCTTTCTTCTAGTGACCTCCGCTAGTCATGGTAGGTACCCGATCACCTACTATAGACAGTGAGGAGAGTGATGTTGACATTGCCTGCCCATCAACCCAACCTTGCTTTCTTCTCACGACCTCCACTGTGCAAGTTGGGTACTCGATTGCCTACTGTGGAAAGTAAGGAGAGTGATCTTGACATTGCCCGCTATGTTATTTAGGAGACATGAGAAAATCACCCGAAAGTATCGGAGTGTCGCAAACAGAAAACAAAAAGAACAAAAGTAGATCTGGGCGTGTTAATGTGTAAGAAACTATGTGTTAAGTGAAATGGACCATACAAAGTAGAAGGGTTAAGAAATGATGGAGGTTATGGGTTAAAGACCCCTTCAGGCAAAAGCTGTTGAAAAAGGCAGCTGAGAAAATGAAACCCTTCCATGGAGAGGAACATTACCTCTTAGAATCCCAGAACACTGTTTTCACGTAGATTTAGACACTGAAGTGTTACCTCCCAGGGTACGTAGATCGCCGCGAAGGTACATTGAGTAATGTTAGGATGAGAAGTGAAGGTATGGTGAATCGTAGATTGTAAGGTAAACAGTAACTCTTCATTAAGTTATCTCTTCCTGGCAGTGATAGTAGTGATGGAACTAGGCCCAGAGTCAAAGTAAGTAAGGGTGAAAGAGATGTTGTTACCACTTTAATTCGCAGACTAATTACTGCAACTTTACAGTTAGCACGTGTCACACTGCAGTTGGTTTACTTTCGAGTGGAAGGTAGAATGAATGAGGGGAGATGAATATGTTGCATGAATGCAGGATAATTAAGGTGGCCGAATCTTGTCATAGAGAATACCAGGGAACTTAAGGGATAAGGAGGTTGGCTGGGATGTACAGCTTCATTCTCTAGTTATTTTAAAAATTGTGGTGTTATGTCTCCAAGGGACATTGTGGAGTAATGGTTAACAAGACCATTGTACTAGATGAGTATTTAGGTAGTTGGAAATAGAAATAAATTTCCAAGGGCCAGTGAAATTCGTAATCCCGTCCATGGATGGAGGAACTTGTTGAAGATTATTGCTGCCAAGGAACAGGAATTACTTTGTTACTGAGTGAAAAATTCTTGAAGGGGGGAAAATCTCGTGTAGTGCTGGGGATAATAACATTAAGTTGTTTTAGTAACTAAGGTCATAGCCTATTGTAGCGACGCGTACCGTAGGAAGAGAGAGTAGCCTGCTCATGAATTAAAACACACTAAATTTACTTCCTTTGTAATCAGAAGTTTAACAAACTTTTCACTCCAGTAAGTAGAGGGAGAACTGTGCTGTTCAAGAATGTGTTTCAGTAAAGGCCGCGTCCCACACAGTACGATGTGAGACGATAGTCAGACGAATGAACATGACTTGCAGAAATTTTAGACATTCGGGTAACATCGGTTATGAAAAATCTGTAGTCATGAGTGAATATTTTACCATCGTGTGGCGAGCGCGGCTGTCGGGCATTTTCCACGACCAACCGTGAAAAAATAGTGCACCCCTTATTTTTTCATGATATTCGTGGAAAAAAACCGTTACAAAATGGTCGTGTGACTATCGTAGTATATTCGTGTGGTGTTCGTGTTGCATTCGTGGCATTCGCTGCGTGATCTTTGAATTCGTTCATCTCAATTTCCAGTACGATAAACACGATCATAGCACGACCAACACACGACAACACAACGGTAAAAGCACAACTATACCACAGTAGCAGTCCGATAAACCATCCCAGTAGCCAATAGTAGTACGAACATTAGGCGATAACGGACACGTACGACAATAAAGCAACAAGCACACGAAAGACACGAAAAGTGCCCGGTTGATCGTGCCAGGTTCATTGCAGTTCGCGACTATTGCGGCGATGGTCACGCGAATCGCACGGACACATATCAAGTGTAACGCGATAATGACGATAAACCGGGACGTCACCACGTGGTCACGTGTGAAGAATATTGCGACCATAACACGATGGCAGACTGATGTCAGCACGAACCCCACGAGGATAGAGCGACCGTTGTGCGAACTACACATGTGCGGTACGACAATTGCGACCGTACCACAGTTGATCGCGGAGCCGGGTGGCGACGCATACAAAAGGAAGCTGGCCCGGACCACCCACACTGTTGGCCATCACAACGTGCACACACCACTACAGATGAGCAGCTATGTGTGTCTTCGTCGGGAGCTTTGGTGGAACTGTGGCTGCCAGGTGTGGGCCCCCGCCTTTTATACAGGTGAGAAATCCGGAAGTATCCATCGTGCCGCAATCGTGCGTGTCGGTTGGGGTTCGTTGTATTCGGTTTGTTGTTGTCCCATTGTCGTGTGTTGTCGCCTACCATCGTTGTGCCTCGTTGTGTTATCGATGTATTATCAACAAACATCTTATCTTTATCGTGTGGTTCCTGTTGGCTTCGGGATGTGGTCGTACTACATTTGCAAAAAAATGAAAGATTGCGACATGGTTCATTTTGCGACATTCGTACAGTGGTCATCCTGTTCGGGGTATTGTCATATAACCATCTGGCAGCTGTCGTGTGACTATCTGGCGGCGGTCGTTTGCCGTGGGAATCGTCGGTTATCGTGCAAAAACTGCAAGTCATGCTCATTCGTGCTCCATTCGTCTGTCATCGTACTGTGTGGGACGCGGCCTTAACGTAATCTTATTAGTAATGTCTATCAAATTCTCTGTAATTATTCTGCATCAATTCTATTGTGACGTCTGCTAACAATTTTGAAAATCCTGGGAGAGGTGCTAGGATGGGATTCCACAGTACCCTCCCGTTCTTCATCTAAGCAGATAGAGACCGCTACCCTCTATTCCAGTGTAGTCCACGTGTCTCTCCCTCTCTCTCTCTCTCTCTCTCTCTCTCTCTCTCTCTCTCTCTCTCTCTCTCTCTCTCTCTCTCTCTCTCTCTCTCTCTCTCTCTCTCTCTCTCTCTCTCTCTCTCTCTCTCTCTCTCTCTCTCTCTCTCTCTCTCTCTCACCTCTTCTCTTTCCTTCGCTCATCTACATATTGGACCTTACCTGACCTTCCCAGCATATACTATATATATATATATATATATATATATATATATATATATATATATATATATATATATATATATATATATATATATATATATATATATATACAGAAGTTAAGTCGTTGGAAGATGAAACTGCACAAGCAGGTAAGGAGTTCCAGAGTTTACCAGTGAAAGGTATGAATGATTGAGAATACTGGTTAACTCTTTTATTATATTGTTGGACAGATAGGGATGAGAGGAAGAAGGAAGCCTTGTGCAGGAAGAGGAGAGGCATACAGTTAGCAAGATCAGTGGGACAGTTAGCATGAAAATAGCAATAAAAGATAAAAAGAGATGCAACATTTCGGTGGTGAGAAAAAGGCTGAAGACCATCAGTCAGAGGAGGGGAGTTGATGAGACGAAATGCTTTAGATTCCACCCTACCTAATAAAGCTGTATGAGTGGAACCCCCTCCCACCCCAAACATGCGAAGAGTACTCTATACAAGGACGGATAAGGCCCTTGTAGAGAGTTAGTAGATGGAGGGGCAAGAAAAAGTGGTGAAAAAGGCCGCAGAGCGCCTAACTTCTGATCTCTCTAAGATTTCTGATTGAAACTTAGTAGTTTTCAACGCCTCAAAAACTCAATTCCTCCATCTATCAACTAGACACAACCTTCCAGACAACTATCTCCTCTTCTTCAATGATACTCAACTATGTCCCTCTTCCACACAGAAAATCTTCGGTCATATATATATATATATATATATATATATATATATATATATATATATATATATATATATATATATATATATATATATATATATATATATATATTTAATCACACACACACACACACACACACACACACACACACACACACACACACACACACACACACACACACACACACACACACATTAAAATTACTTGCTTTGTAATCAGAAGTTTAACGAATTTTTCACTCCAGTAAGTAGAGGGAGAACTATGCTGTTCAGGAATGTGTTTCAGTAACGTAATTTTATTAGTAATGTCTATCAAACTCCTCCTCCCGTAAACAACAACTAGGTAAATACACACACACACACACACACACACAGGCCTTATTTAGGTGCAACGATTATTCATCTATAATATTACATAGATTGGATTCTAACAATTCTAACAATTTTCTTGTATTAGAGAAGGAAAGGTCTTTCATATTATGTCAAATTCTTTGAATGTCATCCACTCCTGATTCGAGTCTTTCGTTCTTACTCTACTTGTAAGATACGTAGATGGACATACTGTTCATAGAATTGTCCTCAGATGGTCATAGAATAGATACTGGGAAGGTTTTATTCCGTGAATCGCAAAGGTAAAGTAAAAGAAAGAAACGCTAGAAAACCAGGACAAGGTAGTGGTGTGTGTGTGTGTGTGTGTGTGTGTGTGTGTGTGTGTGTGTGTGAAACTTTTTACCATTTAGTGTTTCTGTACACTCCTTCAATACCATGACTCGTTTCCATATTTATTTTGGTTACTATTTGATGATTTTTTACAGCTTCAGAAACTCATTTGGGGATTAAAATAGTGAAGACTGTTACCATTAATCTTTTGACCTCCATAGCCTTGCTAATGTCAATAAAATGGTCTAATGGTACACAAATCTGTTACCATTAATCTTTTGACCTCCATAGCTTTGCTAATGTCAATAAAATGGTCTAATGGTACACAAATCTCAAGGTAAAAATGCATCCCAGGGCTGAATGGGTAAATTTTTTCTTTGCGCTTTCTTTTTCGTGAAACGCACAGATAAACAACAAAAAAAGTAATGTTTTCTTGTTTTTAATTAATTAATTAATTGATTAATTAATTTCATTAATTTTTGTGTGTGTGTGATTGAAACTTTGTCACATAGTGTTTTTCTTCATCTGTCTATTAATTTTGTTCTTTGTGCTCCCAATTTTTTTTCTGAAAGCAAAGATAAAAAACTCTTAGAAAGTCAACAGAAGGTAATGATGTGTGTGTGTGTGTGTGTGTGTGTGTGTGTGTGTGTGTGTGTGTGTGTGTGTGTGTGTGTGTGTGTGTGTGTGTGTTTACCTAGTTGTATTGTACAGGGTTCGAGCACGGCTTTTAGTGTTATGTCTCCATATCTCCATTTATCTAATATTTCTTTAAAGCCGTCCACATTATGTGCTACAACAATTTCATCATTCAAAGCATCCCACTTTTTCCACCGTTCTATGAGGAAAACTGTATTTTCCAATATCCTTCTCACACTGCCTCTTCTTGATCTTTGCATGTTCTCTTGTCCTTTTAGCTTCTGTCACTAGCACCAGGTCTTGCCTGTTTATCTTTTCATCGCCATTAACTATTCTAAACATTGTTTTTAGGTCCTCTCTTTCTTTCAATATCTTGTAAGGTTTGCAGTCCCATTTCCTCCAGCCTTTCTTCATATGTTAGATGCTATAGTTCCGGAACCATCTTTGTAGCTATCATCTGGATCCGTTTTAATTTTCTTATATTCTTTTTCAAGCTCGGCGACCACACTATTGCTACATAGTGAAATGCCACCCTAATATTAGTCAACAATTTATATGTTGTTCCAAATATTTTACTTATGTGCTTTTGGGGGCTCAGGCTTTCTTGTATAACCACTTCCAGATCTTTTCTTTAGTCTTCATTATTTGTTCCTCTCCTATCAAATAGTTCCATACTGTTCTTCACTTACTCTTTCCTAATTCCATTACATAGCATTTCTTGGCATTGAATTCTAACTTCCATTTCTTATTCCACTTATAAATTTTGTCTATAACTTCCTGCATTAGGAAACAGTCTTGTCGAGCCTTAAATGCTCTTAACAATTTTGCATCATCAATAAATAAATTTATACAGCTAATCAACCCATACTGTAGGTCATTTGTATATACCTGAACATAATGGGGGCTAACACTGACCCCTGTGGCACTCCACTTGATACTTTACTCTAGGATGAGTAAGTATCCCTGATCACAGTTCTCATCTCTCTGTCCTTCAAGTTATCCCTCATCCAATCTAATATTATTCCTCTCAGTCCTCCTATGCTCTTCAATTTCCAAAATAGTCTGT
Source organism: Portunus trituberculatus (assembly GCF_017591435.1). Taxonomy (NCBI): domain Eukaryota; kingdom Metazoa; phylum Arthropoda; class Malacostraca; order Decapoda; family Portunidae; genus Portunus; species Portunus trituberculatus. The sequence goes on along the minus strand of NC_059271.1, from coordinate 14,338,683 downwards.
TATGAGGGACTTTATCAAAAGCCTTTTTCATGTCCTGATACACAGTGTCTACCCATCCATCTCTGCTCTCCATTCCTTCCACTACTATTGAGTAGAAGCATAGTAAATTTGACACACATGACCTTCCTATCTTGAACCCAGATTGTCTGTTCGATATAACTTGTTTTTCTTCCAGATATTTAATCCATTTTTCGTTGATAACAATTTCACATATCTTCCCCACAACACTTGGGGTTTACACTTGGCAATTTTCGGGAGGCAATATTGCCGAAACGTGTTGGCGATAGCATTTTGGGTCTCGGTCTGAGACTGGGAGCACTACTCGCAGCTAACCGACCGTGTTGGTCTTGTATTGCCGCTATTGCCGACTCGCAGCAATATAAACAAACATGTCAGCACCCAGAGAAGCATCCCTGATGAATGCAGACGACTTCATTTGGAGTCGGGAGGCCGAGGTGGTCTTGCTGGAGCAAGTGAGGGAGGTTAAACATTTGTGGGACCCACAAAACGAGGTTTACAAGAAGCATAGTCTTCGAAAATACGCTTTCCAGAGAGTGGCTGATTCACTGAAGGAGATGTGTATCCTCCTTCATGATAAGAGGAGTCACAAGCAGTAGCAGCTCTTGATACTGTTCCTTTGGAAGGCGTATCCATTGTCGCAGGGTCTCGGAGTCTTCCAGGCGAAGTTCGGCCAGAAGAGTATGGTACACACTCTTCGTTTCCTGTCTTTTCAGCCACGAGCGCATCCACAGACGTTTCCTTTTTCCTGCCATCGTCAATTCATGTAAAAAAAGAACAGCCATCGCTGCCTCTTCATCGCTGGAGGAAGAATCAGGACCAAAAAAGTTCTTGCGGAGAGCCATCTTGTTGGTTTGTTTACGTCCTGCCAGCTGATGCTCTCGGCAACATCTCCCTAGTAGTGTGAACGTACCTACTCCCGAGAGCATCCAGCCGGAATTGTCGGCAGCACGTTTTGGCAATATTGCCTCCCGAAAATTGCCAAGTGTAAATCCCCCTTAAGTGACACCGGTCTGTAATTTAATGGCTCAGTTGACTTTCCTTCTTTGAATATTGGGGCTTATGTTAACTCTCTTTTATTCCAGTGGTACTCTCCCTTTCTTTAATGAGCTTGTAACCATTTCCTAAACTGGTTCTAACAACAAATCTTTACATTCCTTTAGTGCCCAGCCCGACACACCATTTGGTCCCATTGCTTTTATGACATCTATAGCGCCTGTAGGCTCACTTGAAGAGTGTGTAGGAAGCGCTGTTCAGCTTCCGCCCATTATTGGCAATCTATAGTAGGGCCCATATCACCACACAAGCTCATCTTGGGTGTAACCACCTAGAACGTGGGTATCATGGTGACATGTAGGTAACTTTAAACCACAAATGGCAAAGTGTTTAAGGCTGTACGTGGTGGGATTCGAACCTACGCCTGGACATCTGCCTGATCCCACGCTCACCACCATATCCACTACGCCACCGTCTCGTTTCTAGTAGTCTTCCAATTTTTCTTTGTGTAAAATGATTTCTTGCAAGACTTTTTTTTTTTTTTTTAACCATGTGGGCTTTTCACGGGAATTTATGGGCTAAAGGGGATACTTTTTGGGGTACCTCCTATCTCAAAGCCCACCCGCTAGGAAACCGTTGCCCCGAGTGAGGAAGCCCAACCTACACTCAGACCGTGGACAGGATTCGAACCCATGCATGCGCCTGGAGATCTCTTGGACCCCAAAGCACGCAAGGAGGAGGTAGTAGACACCTACCGAAACAATAACTTACTCCCAGTGAGATCTAATAGCACTAGTTCAGGAGGTGCTGTGAACCTTCCATTAAAGTTAGTTGTGATCTCGTTGAATGTTTCCCTTTGTGTCTCACAACTCAAGGGGGTAGTCACAGCCTACCCTCTAAAGACAGCTCTCCTCCTTCACACAAAACTACATGCACTTACCACACATACACCCTTCACTCCAAACCAAAATTTAAAAGAAAAATGGGACCCGAAATAAACAACGCCTCGGAGTCCCCTCTGAGGAGGGGACCAAAAATGTCCCCAGGTCGGACACCTCTTCTGTTGATGACCACAAATGCCTTGACACCTCCCTCAACTTTTTCTATATTAACTTCTGCAACATTCGCGGTCTTAGATCTAATTTTCAATCTGTGGAACACCACCTCTCCTCTACTAAACCTCATCTTCTTTTCCTCACCGAAACACAGCTGTCTGAGGCAACTGACAGTAGCCCTTCTCTGTTCCCTCCTACTTTCTCTATTCTCATTTTCATTCCAAAGCTGGATGTTGCGTCTATGTACGCAACGACTTAACTTGCTCTCGTGCCCACGCTCTTGAGTCTTCCGAATTTTCCACCATCTGGCTACGACTTAACAGTCACTCTCAAACTAAATTCATCTGTGCTGTTTATCTCTCCCTAACTCTTCTGACTATAGTAATTTCTTCGACTACTTAACTTCTAAAGTGGAGCACATTCTGTCCCTCTACCCTTTCGCTGAGATTTCCATTCTTGGAGATTTCAATGTTCACCACCAGCTTTGGCTTTCCTCTCCTTCACTGACCACCCTGGTGAACTAGCCTTCAACTTTGCTATCCTCCATGACCTAGAGCAACTGGTGCAACACCCTACTCGTATTCCTGACCGTCTTGGAGACACGCCCAACATTCTTGATCTCTTCCTCACCTCTAACCCTTCTGCTTATGCTGTCACCCTTTCATCTCCGTTGGGCTCCTCCGATCACAATCTCATTTCTGTATCTTGTCCTATTTTTCCAATCCTCCGCAGGATCCCCAAAGCGAAGGTGCCTCTGGCGTTTTGCCTCTGCCAGTTGGGGGACCTGAGGAGGTATTATGCTGATTTTCCTGGAATGATTATTGCTTCCGTGTCAGAGACCCATCTCTTTGTGCTGAACGCATAACAGAGGTGTTAGTATCTGGCATGGAGGCGTACATTCCTCATTCTTTTTCTCAACCTAAACCTTCTAAACCTTGGTTTAACTCAGCCTGTTCTCGTGCTATACATGATAGAGAGGTTGCCCACAAAAGGTACTTGAGCCTTCCATCTCCTGAATCTCATGCACTTTATATCTTTGCCCGGAATCATGCCAAGTCTGTTCTTCATCTTGCCAAACACTCTTTCATAAATAGGAAATGTCAAAATCTTTCAAACTTAAACTCTCCTCGTGACTTCTGGTATCTGCCATCTCTTCTGTCTCTAAATCTGAACTCTTTTCTCAAACCTTTGCTCACAACTCCACCTTGGACGATTCTGTGCTTGTCCCTCCCTCTCCTCCTCCCTCTGACTATTTCATGTCTACAATCAAAATTCTTCGTAATGATGTTTTCCATGCCCTTGCTGGCCTAAACCCTCGGAAGGCTTATGGACCTGATGGGGTCCCTCCTATTGTTTTCAAAAACTGTGCTTCTGTGCTTGCGCTTTGCCTGGCCAAACTCTTTCAACTTTGTCTATCGACTTGTACCTTTCCTTCCTGCTGGAAGTTCGCCTACATTCAGCCTGTTCCTAAAAAGGGTGACCGTTCTATCCCCTCAAACTACCGTCCTATAGCTTTAATCTCTTACTTGTCTAAAGTTTTTGAATCTATCCTGAATAGGAAGATTCTCAAACATCTATCACTTCACAATCTTCTGTCTGATCTGGTCTTCGTCAAGGTCGCTCTACTGGTGATCTTCTGGCTTTCCTTACTGAGTGTTGGTCATCCTCTTTTAGAGATTTCGGTGAGACTTTTGTTGTTGCGTTAGACATATCAAAAGCTTTTGATCGAGTCTGGCATAAAGCTTTGATTTCGAAACTGCTCTCCTACGGCTTCTATCCTTCTCTCTGCAACTTTATCTCAAGTTTCCTTTCCGACCGCTCTATTGCTGCTGTGGTAGACGGCTACTGTTCTTCTCCTAAACCTATTAATAGTGGTGTTCCTCAGGGTTCTGTCCTGTCACCCACTCTCTTTCTATTATTCATTAATGACCTTCTTAACCAAACTTCTTGCCCTATCCACTCCTACGCTGATGATACCACCCTACATCTTTCCACGTTCTTTCAGAGACGTCCAACCCTTCAGGAAATCAACAGATCACGTGGGGACGCCACGGAACGCCTGACTTCCGATCTTTCTAAGATTTCCGATTGGGGCAGAGAAAATCTAGTAGTTTTCAATGCCTCAAAAACTCAATTCCTCCATCTATCAACTCGACACAACCTTCCAGACAACTATCCCCTCTTCTTCAATGACACTCAACTGTCTCCTCTTCCACAATGAATATCCTCGGTCTGTCCTTTGCTCATAATCTTAACTGGAAACTTCACATCTCATCTCTTGCTAAAACAGCTTCTATGAAGTTAGGTGTTCTGAGGCGTCTCCGACAGTTTTTCTTGCACCTCCAACTGCTTACTCTGTATAAGAGCCTTATCCGTCCCTGTATGGAATACTCTTCGCATGTTTGGGGAGGTCCCAGTCACACAGCTTTGCTTGATAGGGTTGAATCGAAAGCTCTTCGTCTCATCAACTCCCTTCCTCTGACTAACTGTCTTCAGTCTCTTTCTCAAAGCCGAAATGTTGTATCCTTTCTATATTTTATCGCTATTTTCATGGTAACTTCTACTGATCTTGCTAACTGCATGCCTCCCCTCCTCCTGCGGCCACGCTGCACAAGGCTTTCTTCTTCCTCTCATCCCTATTCTGTCCAACTCTCTAATGCAAGAGTTAACCAGTACGCTCAATCATTTATCCCTTTCACTGGTAAACTCTGGAACTCCCTCCCTGCATCTGTATTTCCGAATTCCTATAACTTGTCTTCTTTTAAGAGGGAGGTATAGAGGCATTTGCTCCCCTAATTCTGGCTGACGGTTTTGGCACTTTTTGAACTCTTTGGAGAGCCAGCGCTCAAGTGGGCCTTTTTCTAACTTTCTTTTTTTTGCCCTTGGCTGTCCCTCTTCCCTACGTAGAAAAAAAAAAAAAAATGGTTCCACTGTATCACGGCGGCCTTGACAATGGAATGTGGTTCTGTAAAATCATCTTCTTTAGTGAAAACAGTCTTGAAACTTTCATTCCTTATTTCACTCTTTTCCTCTGCTGTTTGGTTTGTCTTACCTGCTTCAGCTATTTTTTCTATTGCTTTTTTTTATTTTTTTTTTTTTACTATTTACATACTTGTAGAAAAGCTTGCGTTCATCTTCGCTTTTCCACACCACATCTTTCTCAAAGTTTCTTCCTCTCTCCTTACTCTAATATATTAATTTCTTGGTTTACGACAACGTATGCTACAATAACGATGTTGGACGATGTCAAAATAGAAGCATTCAACTATCATACATTAACGCCCTGTATTCGGTTGACGGTGCAAGGGCGTTTCCGAGGAATATACAAGGAGGAAGTTGTGGTGTGGTTTAGTTAAAGTTTGGAGGACAGCAACGGTGCTACCATCTGTTGGTAGCGAGCAGTTTCATAGAAAACGTTTTCAAGAGTAACTTATGAAGATTTCTCACATTCTTTCCTCCACCCTCTATTTTTTCCCTCCATTCCCTCGTGGTTATGATCAAATAAAACATGTTGAAATATATATATATATATATATATATATATATATATATATATATATATATATATATATATATATATATATATATATATATATATATATATATATATATGTGTGTGTGTGTGTGTGTGTGTGTATTTTCTTGCTTTTGCCACAAAGGCAACAACTGCTGTGGCTTGCTTTGTTGTTGTTGGTGTTAAGGCTGCGAAGATCTATGGATCCTTATAAGCCCTGGGGTAGTCCTGTGTGGGTATCACAGGCGTAGTAGCTGGCCGGCCTTCCTCAAGAAGGCACAAGTAAGGCGAAGGACAGCAGGTTGCCAGGAGGGGTGGACCCTTGAGGCCGCCAGGAGGATGGGCAAATCGAGAGTTGTGATGGCCAGGGCGGAGAGCCGTGCTTAGTGCAGTGCGGTGGGAGTGGAAGCTTGGGCAGTGGAGCAGGAAATGCTCGATGGTCTCGGGGGTCGTCCTACACCAAGGACAGAAAAGATCTGGAAACAAACGTAGGCAGTGCAAGTGAGCACTGAGTGTGGTGTGACCCAGGCGGAGGCGGACGATGGCTACTCTGCCTTGCGTTCCTTCCCGTGACTGACTTACTATTTTAAACTAGTAACGGTGCTCGTCCTTCCCTGTTGATGGACCTTCCTATCCTTCTCCCCTTTGCTGCCTGCGACCCGCACGCCATCTCTTGCTAGCTCCAATCCCTAATTATTTCCTCCAGCCCACCCATTGAACTTGTATATCCTCTTAGAATCATTGGGCACACCCAGGAGACCCTTGAGGTATAAATAGGGGTCTCAAGCGTTTTCCCATGTCACATCATTCACAGCATCAACATCTACACATATCACCATGAGTCTCCTCATTCTCGCCAGGGACATCTTGAGGACGGAGTCTACATACATACATAGTGCATGCATACATACATACATATGATGAGGGCATCATACCCAAGCATGCCCTTCTATGAATCTATGCCTTTGCCTTCGGTGGGGAACCATCTTGAGAATCGAGGTATGAACTGGAGCTAGTGGACCGCGGCCAGTGCTGCCCCTAAAATACACCGTTAACATTATGGTGTTTGCTTTAAGATTACCCTGTTTGTTAAAAATCTATTTATCAAAGATCATTTATTTGTATGTACTTGCAAGAAACATTACCATAATATTTACGGTGAGGAAATGGTATTACCCTGAAATAGAATAATGTTACCCTGATAGTGCTCCATTTACTCTAATACAAGGTACAATTATCCAGCACCTGGCAGCACTGGCTGGGGAAACTGGCGACAGTTCACGAGTAGTCACATTCATCACTTCGATTCTTGCAACAACGTTTTCGTGCGTCAGACGTATGTTCAAAACCAATCGTATTTTAAGCATTTTAACAGTTTTTGGTTCGTTCGTAGTCGACGATGTCCTTTGCAACACGTACGACATCGTATCTCTGTATAACGTCATCGTACGTCGTCGTATGCCTGAGGGAATGAGTTTTGCTTGTCGTGAATCTCTTCCCACAGTCGAATGCAGCTCTTGATTGTCGTAATGCTTCTGTGATGTCCTGTGGCAACAAGGACATCTTACGATATCGTACGATATCGTCACGTTAACGTACTACTTGACTTAAGACATCTTATGAGAGGCCAAAACCTGTTATGCTGGGGTGACACTACAGCGTTTTTTTTTCTATTACGGCGTCCCCGACGGTCGTAGGAGGGCTGTCGCCAGCAGCAATGACGTCATTTTAACGTTTTTTGGCCTGTTGTAAGATGTCGTGAGTCAAGTCGTACATAAACGTGACTTGTTGTCACATGACATCGTAGAAGCATTACGACAATCGGGCACTGCATTCAACTGTCAGGAAGTGAGTCACGACAAGGAAAGCCATTTCATCGGGCTTATGATGACGTACGATGACGTTATAGAGAGATACGATGTCGTACGTGCTCCTAACGACATCGTTCGACATCGAACTAGTTAAAAATCGTTAAAATACTGATTTACGACTGGTCATTGAACATAAGTTTGGCAGTAACGCACAAAACCGTTGTCGCTAAAATCGTCGTGATCAGTGTGACAACTCGTGCGTTGTCGCCAGTTTAAAAAATATCTAGCCCCATTTCACACCATGTTCTTAAGATGGTTTATCCACCGAAGACGATGGGACAGAAGTGCATGCATAGGTATGATGCCCCATCGTCGTTGCAATATCTCTTTAGGATATCCCTGGACATCACAAGCCCATTGGACACGAGTATGGAGGGGCCGCCTCTGAGACCAGGAGTGAACATTCACCTTCAGACCCCGAAGAAGGTGGATGTATACCCTGTGCCACAAGAAGGCCAGCAGGAGCAACTGGAGGAGTAGCAGCAACATCAGGACGAGAAGACAGCTGTTTGCCTTAGGTCGTCAAGCTACATATTTCTGTAAGGTGTGTGTGCGGTGGTAGCTGGTGGCGTTGGTGCTGGTGGCGAAAGACTGTCGTTAACATACTCGAAATAAATAAACCTGCAGGTGGTGATGATATTTACCGCCAGATCGATAGATATATATCGTGGTGAGGCTGGTTGTTAAGACGCGAAGAACTGGAGTTGAGAGGGGAGAATTTAGATTTAAGTGGTGGAAACTCAAGGATGACGTGGTGCGGCAGGAGTTTAAGAGGAAAGCACTACAAAGGATTGAAAAGGTTGAGGAGGTGGATCGATGGTGGAAAATGAACAGTGAAGTGATTAGAAGTACGGCAGAAGAAGTTCTTGGAAAGTCATCTAGAAAGAAGCCGAGAAATGGCAAGGAGTCTTGGTGGTGGTCCCCAAACTGCAGAGAGAAGATAGAAAAATAAAAAGAAGATGAAGAGACCTTATGTCAAAGAAAGAACAAAGGAACGTAAAGCTGTGTTGAAAGAGGCAAATAGGGAGGTAAAGAGAGCAGTAGCGCAGGCGCATGCAGCAGCGATACAGGGTATGTATGAGGAACTAGAAACAAAGGAGGGCCAGAAGAGAATCTTTTAGTTAGCGAAAAAAAGAAATCGATTGACGAAGGACTTAACATCAATAAGGAAAATCAAGGATAAGAATGGAAGAGTGCTTATCGATCCTGACAAGATTAGGACGCGGTGGAGGGACTAATACGAACTTCTAAATCAGGAAAACCCAAGAATACGAAGAGGTGAAGGAATGGGAATGGAGGGAGAGATAGACCGTATTAGTGAGGCGGAAGTAAGAGAAGCGCTGAAGATGAAAAATGGTAAGGGAGTACGGCCAGACCAGATTCCTGCAGAGGTATGGAAGAGCTTAGGCGAAGAAGGGATAGGGTTGCTAACAGAGTTCCTGAACATGGTGATGAAGGAAGAGAGTATCCCGAATGAATGGAGAGATAGTATAATGGTGCCGATTTTCAAAGAAAAGGGAGACATCCAGAGTTGTAATAGCTATAGAGGAATTAAGTTAACATCACACACTATGAAGCTGCTGGATAAAAAGCAGAGGGAGGAGACGAAGATTTGTAGTGAGCAGTTTGGGTTCATGAAGGGTCGCGGAACAATGGATGCAGTATTCGCACTGAGGCAGGTAGTAGAAAAGTATGGAGAAAAGCAAAGAGGGTTGTACATGATGTTTATTGACTTGGAAAAAGCTTATGATCGGGTCCCGAGAAGCGAGGTGTGGCAGAGTATGAGGTCAAAGGGAGTGAATGAGAAATATGTTAGGATGGTTCAGGACATGTACAGGGAAGCCACGACAAGAGTGAGAAGTGTTGGCACTACAGAACCTTTCCCAGTGAAAGTTATACTCCATCAGGGATCAGCCCTTAGCCCCTATTTGTTTACCCTTCTTATAGATGTGCTGGTGGAGGAGGTAACAAAAGAGGTACCATGGAGCATGCTGTTTGCAGATGATATCGTCTTGGTATCAGAGAGTCGTGAAGAACTGCAAGAGAGGCTGGAGCTATGGAGGGGTTTGCTGGAGGATTATGGATTGAAGGTGAGCAGGTAGAAAACGGAGTATCTAGAGTGCAACGTGACACAGGGAGGCGACTTGTTCGTGCAGGACCATAAGCTGTTGAAGGTGGACGCTTTCAAATACCTTGGCTCTTATGTAGCGAAGGACGAAGTATTAGAGAGAGAAAGAGATTGACCATAGGATCCAGATAACCTGGAACAACTAGAAGAAAACATAGGGGGTGCTATGTGACAAGAAAATCAGTGCTAAAGTGAAAGGGAAAGTATACAAAACAGTCGTGAGGCCAGCGTTGTTGTACGGAGCAGAGACATGGCCGCTGAAATAGGTACAATAAAGGAAGCTGGATGTCGCAGAAATGAGAATGTTGAGGTGAATGTGTGGGGTGACGAAATGATACGAAATAACCGGATGAGAGGTACAGTGAAGGTGGTGGAGGCGTCGACGAAAGCACGGGAGAGGAGATTGCAGTGGTTCGGTCATGTGAAGAAGAGAGAGGAAGACTATGTGGGGAGTGAGAGTAATGGAGATGGACGTGCAGGGCAGACGTGGGCGAGGGAGGCCTAAGGCACGGTGGAAGGACCGACTGAAGGAGGATCTCAGAGAGAGACAGCTGGGGGAGGAACAAGTGATGGATCGAAAAAAGTGGAGACGACTAGCAAAGAGATGCGACCCCATATGAAAAATGGGAAACGCCAACAGAAGAAGATAGATAGATAAATAGATAGATAGACCGATAGGTAGGGAGAGAGAGAGAGAGAGAGAGAGAGAGAGAGAGAGAGAGAGAGAGAGAGAGAGAGAGAGAGAGAGAGAGAGAGAGAGAGAGAGAGAGAGAGAGAGAGAGCTTTATCGGTGCTATTATCATGATCATCCAGTATGTAGACTCCATCTTCAAGATGTCCCTGGCGAGCTGTAGCTTTGTTTCAGCGAGGACAAAGATGTAATTTAGAAGACTCATGGTGAGGTGTGTAGATGTCGATGCTATGGGGTAATACAACATGAAAATCTAATGGTAATATTAAAAGTAAGGTGAAGCAATGTATGAGTGGGTACAGTGGAAAGAAATCGTTAGAAATAAAGAAGTAGAGTTTTAAAGATAACAGTTTGTAGGCATTCCACGTTGTTATTTTTATCATTTTATGTTGGAGGTAGCGCTAGCTGAAGTAGGATTGAGTCACCCAGCCTAGAAGGTTACATATGTCTGTGTGGGTTGCGTGTGTGTGTGTGTGTGTGTGTGTGTGTGTGTGTGTGTGTGTGTGTGTGTGTGTGTGTGTGTTGTGTGTATTTACCTAGTTGTAGTTTTACAGGGCCTGGGCTTTATATGCTCGTGTGGTCTCGTCTCCATATCTACACTTATCCAATTTTTCTTTAAAATTATGTACACTCTTTGCTGACACCACTTCCTCACTCAAACTGTTCCAAGTCTCAAGACATCTTTGCGGGAAACTAAATTTTTTAACATCTCTCATACATCGTCCCTTCCTTAGTTTCTTACTATGCGATCTTGTGCTTCTAAAGTCATATTCTTCTCTCAGGATCAGTTTCTCATTATCCACTTCATCCATTCCGTTAATCAATTTATAAACTTGTATCAGATCCCTCTCTCTTCTCTGCTCCAAGGTTGGTAGATCCATTGCCTTTAGTCTCTCCTCATATGCCATCCCTTTAAATTCTGGAACCATTCTTGTAGCCATTTTTTGTAGTCTCTCTAATTTTCTTATGTGTTTCTTTTTATGGGGAGTCCACACAACTCCTGCATATTCCAATCTAGGTCTTATTTTAGTACTTATCAATTTCTTCATCATTTCCTTGTCCATATAGTGAAATGCTACTCCAATATTCCTTAGCAAATTATACGTCTCTCTGAAAATTCTATCAATATGGCTTACCGGTTGATTATTTTCTTCCATTGTCACTCCCAAGTCCTTTTCCTTTTTAATTTTTTTCTAGTTCTACTCCATCTCCCATCTTATAGATTCCCACTGGTCGTCTTTCACTTTTTCCCATTTCCATGACATGGCTTTTGTCCACATTGAATTCCATCTCCCATTTTTTGCTCCATTTCCAGATCTTGTTTAAGTCTTCCTGTAGTATTTCACAATCCTCTTTTTGTTTAATGACTGCACAGTTTCGCATCGTCCGCAAACAGATTTATGTAGCTGTTCACTCCCTCTGGCATGTCATTTATATATACGAGAAAAGTATTGGTGCCAATACTGACCCCTGTGGCACTCCGCTGTCTACTGTTCTCCACTTGGACTTCATATCTTTAACTATCGTCCTTATTTCTCTCCCCCTTAAGTAATTCTTCATCCATCTCAATGTGCTTCCTTTTAAGCCACCCTTCTCCTCTAACTTCCATAGTAATCTTTCATGTGGCACTTTATCAAAAGCCTTTTTTAGATCTAAATAAATACAGTCAACCCATCCTCTCTCTCTTGTACTTTATCAACTATTCTAGAGTAGAAACTCAATAAATTTGTCACACATGACCGACCTTTTCTAAAACCAAATTGGCTATTTGATAATATTTTGTTGTCTTCAAGAAACTCAATCCATTGCTTCTTTATTACTTTTTCACACATCTTGCATATTACACTAGTTAGTGATACCGGTCTGTAATTTAAAGGTTCTTCCTTCCTTCCGCTCTTATATATGGGAACCACCTCAGCTCTTTTCCACTCCACTGGCACTGTTCCATTTTCTACTGAGCATTTTATGATGTTGTATATTGGACTTGCTAGTTCTTCCCTACATTCTTTCAGTATTCTGCCTGAGACTTCATCCGGTCCCATTGCCTTTTCCTCATCCAATTCCGTCAACTTTTTTTTATTTCAAGCTTGGTTACTTTAATCTCTTTCATATGGACAATCTCTCTATTACCCTGTGGTCTTTCAAATTTGGATTCCTTAGTAAAGACCTCATGAAATTTACTATTTAACAGTTCTGCCATACTTTTTGGGTCTTCCACCATTCCGTTTTCTCCTTTTAACCTTTCTATTGTTTCTTTTTGTCTTATTTTTCCATTTATGAATCTGTAGAACAATTTTGGTTGTTCCTTACATTTTCGACAATGTCCTTTTCATAGTTCTTTTCTTCTTCCTTTCTCACCTTAGCATATTCATTTCTTGCTGTTTTGAAGTTTTCCTTATTTTCTGGATTTCTGTTTCTTCTCCACCTTTTCCATGCTCCATCTCGTTTCTCCTTTGCCCTAGCACATCTTGCATTAAACCAATCTTTCTTTCCTTCTTCTTTAGGTCTATATTTCGGAACATATTCCCTGACCCCAGTTTTGTATATTTCCAAAAATAAGTTATATTTCTCTTGAACCGTTAATGAGTTTTCCATCTCCTCCCAGTTTACGTTTTAAAATAGTTCTTGAGATTCTCAATATCAGCCTTTCTGTAATTTAATCGGTCTCCTTTGTATGATTCATCTCTATCTTCCTTTCCTTCTTCTATATCCATTTCTAATATTACATGGTCACTCTTTCCCAATGGGCACTTGTATCTTATATCATCGTTAATTGGTATATCCCTTGTAAAAACTAGGTCTAATCTTGCCGGCTCATCGTTTCCTCTGAATCTTGTGTTTTCCTTTACTCTTTGGACCATCAAATTATCTATCATTAGGTTCAGGAATCTATCTCCCAGGCATCTTCCCCATACCACTTTCATAATTTTCCCAGTCTACCTCCTTACAGTTGAAATCTCCTACCAATATCACTTTTCTCCTTTCCTTAATGATTCTTGTAAGACTCCTTATTGTGTCATCTATCATGTCTCTATATTCTTGGTTAGTCCATGAGTTTATTTTGGTGGCACATATGTTCCAATGATTGTTAACTCCTTTTTGTTAATATGCATCTTAACATACAGTATTTCTGATTTTCCTTCCCCAAACTCCACTTGATTTACCACTATCTCCTTCCTTAACATCATCATGACTCCTCCTCCTCCTTTACCCACTCTGTCTCTCCTCCATATATTATACCTTTTATCTATGTCTATTTTATTGCCTCATTTAACTTTGTTTCCACCAGGCATACAATATCTGGTTCTTCTTTCTTTATGTAATCTCTTAATTCTAATTTACTAGATAAAATCCCATCTATGTTTGTATACATCATTTTTAATCTCTTGTTCTTATCATTTTTAGTTAAACTTGCTCCATTCTTTTCTCTTCTTTCTCTTTTATATACCATTTCCTTATCCTGTCTCCTATAATTCTCCAAAAATGCCTTCTTCTCCTCCTCTGACCTTTCATTATTTTTTCTCTTGCTTCTGCCACCAGTTCATTGTGTCTCTTCCTTTCCTCCTCGTTTCTATTTTTCTTTATATATATATCTTTGCAACCTTCTGTTTCTCTGAGTTTTGTTTTTCTATATAGTACTTCTTCTGCTGCTGCTTGTGATTTTAGTAATATCTTAATTGGTCTCACTGTTCCTTCTTGATATGGTCCCATTCTATGGATTTCTTCTACTTCCTCTTCTAAGTTCTGTCTATCCTCGTCATTCAGATGTTTTAGTAGGTCTTTTACTGATTTCATTTCGTCTTTTTCCCTTCTTGGTCTATATGTGTGTGTGTGTGTGTGTGTGTGTGTGTGTGTTGTGTGTTGTGTGTGTGTGTGTGTGTGTGTGTGTGTGTGTGTGTGTGTGTGTGTAATTCACCTCGGTCGTCTACTGGTCACCCAGCCAGTCTTCCCCATTACGGAGCGAGCTCAGAGCTCATAGACCGATCTTCGGGTAGGACTGAGACCACAACACACAACACACACCGGGAAAGCGAGGCCACAACCCCTCGAGTTACATCCCGTACCTATTTACTGCTAGGTGAACAGGGGCCACACATGATCATTATTTCAGACTTTGCAAAATAATTATTTAAAGTCCATGTATACATAGTTCAATATATGTATACATGATAAACAAGTGTGTTATACCTAATCTCAAATTTCTATTAGTTTAAGGGCGGCATTTTCAGGCTTCACCAGTGTAAATTTATCTCTCACTACGCCAGTCAACACGTAACCGAGTTATACTCCATACCTGTAACAAAGATTGAAATGTTGTTCTACATACATCCGAATACATACTGAATCATCCTCAAATGTAACGTTACATACATTATAATAATGCAAACCACACAGTGTACATAAATATCCACCTAACTTATAATCCAAGTAATCACTCCCATCCTGGATCAGTGGCTGAAGTAGTGCCTCCCATATATATATATATATATATATATATATATATATATATATATATATATATATATATATATATATATATATATATATATATATATATATAATATTAGTAAATCCTCCTTATACCGTACTTCATTATCCGATAAATTCACAGTTACGGTGTTTGGTAATTACTACCCTCGATTCTATTTACGGTGAGAAAATTTCATGTTTTGTTTACACCGTACCTTAGCGCCACCACGCCACCACAACAATTAGGGCCATACCAAGAGTCGCGAAGGCCAAGGCACGGACCTTCCCTTCGACCAGCAAGGCAAAGCCTTCGCCCTTACCTTCAATCCGTACCAAGAGTCGCCGTGGAAGGTAGGGCTGCGAGAGGTCTGCCGCTAGCATGAGTTAGTAACAGTTGTTTCGGTATTGGTATGACTGTAATCCGGATTTGAGCTCCACGAACGACAACAAAACCACAGTGCGCGCTACAAGAATGGAGGGAAGAAGCTGTGACCGGACCTCGCCACTCATGCACGAACAGAGAATAATGATTCTCAATCTTGTAAAAGAGAATAAAGACTTGCAAGATCGCTCAACAAACCCAGCTAGACTTCACAAGAAAAAAATTAGCTTGGGAGGCGATCACCAAGTCACTTAATGCCATTAACATTTTTTAATATTAAGATATCTATAGCTAAATAAAAATTCAAGATTTTAGCATCAGCTGGTGCTTAGAGAGAAACTGACAATGTGAAAAAGAAGCAGGCTCAGGTAGTGAGTAACAAGCCCACATGTGATCAGAGTTATTAAATATCTGTGTACTCAAGCATTCCTTATTGAAAACCTGGCTTGCTACACACTTAAATCATTTTTCTTCTCTTCAAGTTTTGTATATGTATAGCAGTTCTGAGTGATTATTATTGTTGCTCAATTTCACTATGTATTTATAACAGGTTTATTCAACAACTTTACAGACTGCAGTGTTTTCATAATTTCCAGAATTCTTAACTTTCTTTTTTTTTCTGTATCCTTCCATTATCCCTAAAGTGGTAATTTATCATGTGTTCGGAAATCACTGTCTTACAAAATCCATATCAAGAAGCAGTGGTAATTCATTACAAGAGTTGAGAAATTTGTATTCTTTAGGATCTGCTAGATCACAATTTGTATGTATATCATTAAAAATTCCATAGTTAACACATTAGTATAGTCAATCATGAATTACATTTATCATGGCCTGAAATGGTTTGGATACAGGACTATACATCTTGAGAACTACAATACTGTCAGTATACCTATACTTAAATCCTTGCACATCACACCCAACTTAGTGAAAAGTTATCTGTTGACTTAGCTTTAACATTATTGCACTCAATGCTTATGTCACTCACTGTCTTTGTTGAGAGAGAGAGAGAGAGAGAGAGAGAGAGAGAGAGAGAGAGAGAGAGAGAGTTTGATAAGTGGTCCTGGGTTAGTGTGAAGTGGGGTGCTTGTGAAATTCTCTGTCTACATCCCTACATACATCTTTGTGGTTTTGTTTTAAACCTGCATATACAGGCTAGTATTTACCTTGTGACTGGCTTTTCTTTGCATACTTTGACAGCCTTCTGTCCTATTCTCCATTAACCCATGCACATATTTGGTCTTTAATAGGCTTGGATGATGAGCTCACTAAAAAAAAATATTCATTACCATGAAATAAACAGTGTAACTTCCTGACAAACGAAAACAAGCTCCATAAAACAGCTAGGTAGCGAGCTTTCTGGATCCACTGCGTTCTTCCACCTCGCGATTTTAAGGCGATCCTTCACTATTATAAAAAAGAATAGTAACTTAAATGGAAACATAACTATCGGTTTTCCGAGATTAAAAATATTACTTGATGTTGATTTTAGTTCATACTATTCGTTGGTCACTCCAGCTTATGAAAATTATAAAATATTTCTTCGAAGGTCATGTGGAAGACACGGGGACACCCATGCCTTCCCTTCGACCTTCCCTCTGCTCATCGTTCCAATAATGACAGCGACTCTTGGTACCACATTACTAGTGATGGGCAATGGATGGATGGATGGATTTTAAAATAAGGCGCCGCAACGGCTAAGGTCATTTGGCGCCGCTACTATAAATTGACTGCCACTAACGTGTATCTAAAAAACTAAGTAAAAGTAATTAAAAACAATACAAGTAAAAAGGTAAGAACTAAAATAAACTATAAAACCATATAAAACATTAAAATACATAGAATAAAATGAAATAAAATTCACAGCTTTGGGAGAAGGCCTGCTTCTCCCAAAAACCTTAAAATGTCATGGCCTTGGGCCAGGCACTCTGGTCCAAGGACCTTTGAGATATAATAGACAACGCTATCTTTACCACGACAACTGTAGAGGTAGCGGTGTCGTAACTCGATCAAACTAGGGCACTCTACCAAAAGGTGCCGCACGGTGAGCGGCACCAAGCAGTCATCACAGTAAGGTTGTGGGTCCCTGGTCAGGAGGTACCTTTGTGTAAGGTACGTGTGACCTATACGAAGTCGCGCCAATAAAGTCTGTGCACGGCGATACTGGACATGGGTGTAAGTCCATTGAGGGAGTGTGGAAGTAGTAATCTCTCCCATTTTCGAGGTTGCGACCCCCGTTAGCCATCTCCTCTGCCAAATTGCTGCAATCGCCACACGAATTGCATGAAATACATCTCGAAACGGAACATGGGAAGGAGATGAAACGCGACTTGCTGCCTCTTTAGCGAGGCGGTCTGCTTGTTCATTCCCTGGAACACCAACGTGACCAGGGACCCAACAGAACCCAACACGATATCCTCTTCTCGTAAATAGATAGAGCCACTCCAGAGCTGATAAAACCAATGGGTGAAGGGAAATAAAAGACGAGAGAGCAGGAAGAGCACTGCGTGAGTCACTAAAAATTGTAAAAGACGCAACCGGTAGAGTAAAAATGATCTGTAAAGCTAGGACTATGGCAGACAGCTCCGCAGAAAAGACGGAAGCTACCGAAGGAAGGCTGTCAGACCGATAAAAAGAGGGGAAAACCACACTAAACCCAACGCCTGCGTCGGATTTGAAACCATCAATAAAAACGGGAATATCATCAGAATGAGTAAAAAGTGTTCTAAAACCGTGAGTGGGACAGAGCTTGTGGAAAATCCTTCTTGCCATCAATGGTAGGAGGGCGTAATGACACAACTGGAAGCTGCCAATAACCAACTCGTAGGAGCCGGAAAGAGAGGACAGGAGTGGGATCGATAGATAAGTCCGCCATAAGATTTGTCACTCGTAGGCCAAAAGGTTTAGGTAGACTCGGTCGAGTGGCATACGTTTGCGAACGCGAGTCCCGCAATATTGACAGACAAGGGACAGAATCGGGAAGACGGTGAGTGCGAAACCAACACCGGAGCATCGAAGACTGGCGCCGGAGGTCGAGCGGCCAGAAACCAGCATCCACTTGAAGGCTAGGTATTTGAGATGTCCGAAATGCACCCGTAACCAAGCGGACCCCAGCATGATGCACGGAGTCAAGCGTGCGTAGTCGTGCATCCGTTGCGGATGAGTAGATCTCACAGCCGTATTCCAGCTTCGGAAGTATGAGTGTACGGTGAAGCAGCAGCAACGTGTCCCTGTCCGCACCCCAAGAGGTGTGACTTAAAACCCGAAGAAGGGATAGTGCCGTCCTGCAAGACGCTTTAAGAGAACGGAAATGGGGAACCCAAGTAAGACGGTTGTCAAACAATAGGCCAAGATATCGAGTGGCCTCCACACATGAGATGCGTCTATTGGCTAAATATAAATCGGGATCTGGATGAACGCCACGATTACGACAAAAATGCATAGACACGGTCTTTGAGGTGGAGAATCAAAAACCGTTTATGTTGGCCCAACTGGACACCCGATTTATTGCCAGTTGGAGCTTTCGCTCAAACAGTGACATCCTAGCAGCAGCAAATGAGATGCACAAGTCGTCCACATATAAAGAGCTGTGAACGCCATCTGGGAGAGTATCAATAATACCATTTATGGCGACTGCAAATAATGTAACACTAAGAATACTTCCCTGTGGAACGCCATCATTTAGAGCAGTAGCCTCAGAGAGAACACTCCCCACTCGAACCCGTAAAAAACATCTGGATAAAAACTGCTTGATAATAAGAGGAAGGTGGCCACGAAGGCCAAAATTAAACAAAGACTGTAAAATGCTATGACACCAAGCCGTGTCGTAAGCCTTTTCCAGGTCAAAAAAAGACTGTTACTTGATGGTGGTGATTAACGAAGGCCTCACAAATGGAAGACTCTAGGGATAAAAGAGCATCAGTAGTAGACCTCATCTTACGGAAGCCATACTGTACCGATGACAAGTACTTCCCCCTCTCCAAGTACCACATGAGTCTTACATTTACCATCTTTTCTAACACTTTACAAATACAAGAAGTCAAAGATATAGGACGGTAATTCGTAGCCTGGAGATGATCTTTCCCAGGCTTCGGAAATGGGAGAACCACTGCCACAGCCCAAGAAGATGGAAAGTCACCGGTATGCCAAATCATATTACACATACATTTAATAAAAAGCTAAAAGCCCGGTCAGACATGTGACGCAAAAAGGCATAAGGAATGTCGTCAGAGATTCCATTCTCTGTCGGTGACGTGCGTCCGGGGCTGCAGGATACTTCCGGGAAATATTGGCAAAGTGCTCTGCGAAGAGGTCGGCGACAGTCTTAGGGTCTGCCACCGTTCGCTCTGTAGATAACAAAATTGGTGGGGGAGGAGCAGAATATTTCCCAGTAATTCGGCGGACTTTGGTAAAGACATCCGTAAGAGGGGTGCGGGCATTAATGGAAGATACGTAAGCTTTCCAAGAGGCTCTTTGTGCCTCTTTCAAAACGCGGCGGGCCCGAGCTCGACAGCGCCGAAAAGCTTCCAGGCACTGCGGATCCCCACGATGTCGCCGGAGACGAGAGAAAGCTGCATGTTTTTCTTTCACTGCTTTAGTGCATGCTGCGTGTCGCTTAGTAAAGCGACCGGACGTCCTAGGGATTGTCTGAAGTGCTACTGAACGTATTAAAATCGGTAAAATAATCAACAGCCTCAGCACAACTAGAAAAGTCAGCCAACGGACGGATAAAAAAGCTAAGGTCTGTGAATCGAGGCCAATCTGCCTTGTCTAAAACCCAGTGTGGAGGCCAGGAATGTGGCTCAGAGTTCACAGATTCTATTTAAAATCAGAAAGTGGTCACTACCGTGCAAATCCGGTAGGACCCGTCAATTAAAATCAAGGAAAGAATTAGATGTACACAGAGAAAGATCGATAGCGGTAAAAGTCCCAGTAGGACAGTGAAAATGTGTAACATCCCCAGAATTTAAAACCTCCAATCCCTCATCCTCAATAAAAGACCCGATTAAAACCCAGCGAGGATTACTAGCAGCTTCATCCCACAATGGGTGACGGCCGTTAAAATCTCCCAACAAAGAAAAGGCGGAGTCAGCTGACGCACCAGGCCGTCAAGCTCACCCCTGGAGACAGGAAGCCGAGGAGGAGATATAAACTGCAAATAGTGTAGGATCGTCCCATAAAACCTTAACAGCAACCACCTGAAGGGAGAGTTGAGTTGCAAGGGGACAACAGGTATGTCTTGACGGACTAGAATAGCTGTGCCACCGTGGTGGCCCTGGTCAGGGAAAGGAGTGCTAAAAAGGCACGATAGCCAGGAGGACTAGAATAAGTACTATCACCTAGCATAGTCTCTTGTAGAGCTACACAGGCTGGAGAGAACTCCGACAATAAGCTCGGAGTTCCCCACGAGGCGCGAAGGCCTCTACAGTTCCACTGTAGAAGCTTGAAGATGACTATTTGGGTGCAGTGGACGGGCGAGCCTTTTGAGGCTGCCCGTGACTGACCTGACTAGAAATAATCAAACGACGAGAAGACACCGGAGTTGAGATGTGCCGGGTCGTTGGACCGCAGCCTTTCGGCCTATCGGTGAGTGATGCGAACCATCATCACTTCTACGGGTCCTCGGAGGACGAAGATCAGGCAGGACTGCACTTTTGATACAGTGGGTCCACGAGGGACGGCTGTGACAATATCATCGGACGTCTCCATGCTAAGCCCGTCCTCATCACAAGAAGCCCGATCTGAGACGGAGGGCGTCACAGAAGGCTGGACAGAAACAACTGGAGCTAC
The DNA here is from genome assembly GCF_017591435.1 of Portunus trituberculatus. Taxonomy (NCBI): domain Eukaryota; kingdom Metazoa; phylum Arthropoda; class Malacostraca; order Decapoda; family Portunidae; genus Portunus; species Portunus trituberculatus. The sequence continues at coordinate 14,317,768 of NC_059271.1, read as the reverse complement.
CATTGCAGCGGTCCCTGGAAGACTCGCGGTCACTGGGAGAAACCTTAGATTGTTTAGGCTGAGCTAAATCAATCGACCCTGCAGAGCCGCGGTGCCGTTTGGTCAGGCCCTTCAAAGGCTTAGGAGATACAGGTGGCAAATGGACATCCACTATATGGGTGACTTTGGTCAAGTCCGTATTATTCTCGTCACTTCTTGAGATGACTCAACCGAGTCATCGGACAAAAGGGCAAACCTATTTGCCAAATGAACAGGACCACCCGCCCCAACAGAGCGAGAGGTAGCAGGAGTTGTCATCTTCGGACCGGCAGACTCAGCTGAAGAGCGAGCGGCCAATGAAGCATAGGATGTCGCACCAGTACCGTCCTTCTGGCGGTACAGGAGTTCACGGCGGGTGCTACCTAGGCTGATGAACTGAGTGTTAGCAAGCTGTAAAATGTCCTGCTCCAGGCGATACCTGGGGCATTGCCTGGAACGTACCTGGTGAGCATCACGGCAGTGGAAACAGTAAGCAGCAGCAGCATTGCAATGCTCCTCAGAGTGTGAATCTAGTGCAGAGCAATTACCACATCGAGCAGCTTCCTTACAGGAGCTTTTGCCGTGACCGTAGCCGTAGCACGAGAAACATTGAAGAGGACGGGAAACAAAACGTCTCACCCTAAGATTGATAGGACCGATATGAACAGGGTCAGGAAGGGTGGAACCAAAGAAGGTGAGAAGGACCATGTTGGTAGAATTCCTCATCTTAGTCACCTTCTGGACTGAGTTAGGACACATACCCAGTATGTGTCCTAGTACCCAGAGCTGCTACAGCTCACTAGACTGTTATACTGGCAAAATCGCCAACTTTGTTACGGGCAGTACAGTGGGGATTATAAAACACTCCACAGAGCCCCCACTACTATAACTCACAGCCGACGTAACCCTCAGGTTCTTTCAAGGTCGCCAACAGTGTATAATTTCCCCCACTGTAAGGGAATCTCCTCAGCAACTCCTTCTCCTGTACCCAACCAAGTAGAATTTATGAATGGTAGATGTTATGTGTAACAGGGCGAGGCCTTAATACCCCTAGAGAAATCGCCCACAAGGACAATTCCACCCACTTCTCTATGAAGTAATGCCTCTCCACCCGCCTTGTCCACAGACTGTGATAACTCACAGACCGGAACAACGCGCGCGGTATATTATGACTATAATATCCTACTACAACAAGTGCTTACTAACACCTGTTAGACTGACATCCCTGGCCTACTACTACTGCAATATATGATGTGTACAGCACATATAATAATATAATAAATTAAAGGGGATCAAGACGGTGCCCATCACACGCCCTCCCTTAAAAGAAAAAATTTTGGAAACAAAACATTTACAAAATTTTTTTAAAAGGCACGGAACTGATTAAAGGGAATGGCCCCGGGACAGACAATCAGCTACAACATTGTCTGCTCCTTTTATATATCTTACTATGACATTGCACTCCTGGGCTCGCTCGGTATGGGGGCCATTTAACAGGCTCTGCGTCCCCAACATCAATATCGTGTTTTATCAACTGTGTCCTACCCGGGACACTGCTAAACACTGAAGAGTACTTTCTCAGCCGCCGAAGCAACTCATATTGCTGATCCCCTAAATGTTCAACCTTCTCTTTCAAGAGATGGAGGCTATTCCGTTCCCACTGCCCTGTAGGAACAACAGGTTCAGGCCCAATAACTTCTGGAGCCTCTCCCTCCCGGCAGAAAAATAAAACTGAAGATGCCTCTTGCACGGCAGAACTAAAAGAGCCCTTCTGGCTAGTAGAACGGAAATAGGGCTTCAGCATGTTAACGTGACACA
>NC_059271.1:14142656-14310432 GCF_017591435.1 Portunus trituberculatus | reverse complement strand
CTGACGGCAGTAGTTGCACTGAAAAAAAGAACAATACCTGGACAAGATGAACACAATCCTGCACGACACTTCGAAGTTCAAGAAAATTTCACGTAATCCCACAGACAGTATCAAAAGAAGACTCAACGCTACCATAGCCGCCATCAAAAATCCACTCTTCAAGAAGATAACTGGAGAGCATTCTCCAGGCTACGCATACGGGAACGTGAAGACTCACAAGCGAGACAACCCGTTACGACCCATTATATCGCAGATCAAGTGCTCACACCATACGTTCCAAGCTCCTACACCATAAGTTCTGCCACTGAATTTCTGGACATCATGAAAGATGCACCGACTGCAGAAGACACCATAATAGCATCGTTAGACGTGGAAAGCCTTTTTACCAACATGCCCGTGGACAGAACCATCCAGCTCATCTTAGACCGGGTCTACCGCAACAGCAACACCGAGCCCCTGAACATCCTTGAAGAACACCTGAATACCCTGTTAGAGCTCTGTACGAAAAAAGCACCCTTTAGCTGCCCCAGTGGTCAAATGTATCAGCAAATCGACGGAGTTGCTATGAGCAACCCCTCGGGGTGCTGTTTGCTAACTTCTTCATGGGCACAATAGAAGAAAAACTCCTAACAATGAATCGCCCTTCCATCTATTGCCGCTATGTAGATGACATATTCCTAAGGATAAAAGACTTGAATGAACTTCAAGACTTAAGACAAAGATTCATCAACGAATCTGGGCTTAACTTCACGTATGAAGAAGCAACCAACGGGAGATTGCCGTTCCTTGATGTTCTTGTCACAGCCAAGGAGTCCGGATTCAAGACAATGGTATTTACCAAGCCAACGAACAACGGACTCTGCTTGAATGGAAACAGCGAGTGCCCCAAGCGCTACCTGCATTCTACCATTAGCGCATATGTAAGAAGAGCTCTTTCCCACTGTTCTACATGGGAAGACGTGCACACACAATTAGAAAGGACAACTCAAGTTCTTGTAAACAATGGATACAGTAACTCTGAAGTATCCAACATCATAAAAAAAACATAGACAAGTGGTATAACAAGGACGAAGGCACCACCACCCAAGAAGAAAATATCAAGATCTACTACAAGAGCCACATGTCTACAAAATATAAGGAGGACGAAGAAATAATCAAGAACATCGTATACAAGAACACTCGACCCACCAAGGAAGAAAAGAAAATACAGCTGATCATTTATTACCACACCAAGAAAACGTCCCAGCTACTTATCAAAAACAACACCTTTAAAAGAAAACGCCCCTTCAGAAAGACCACGTCATCTACCAACACACATGCAATAGTGAGGAATGTGGGCCTCACTCATATATTGGTATGACGCGGACAACTCTGTCGAGGCGACTTACGTGCCACCTTGGTAATGGATCCATCAAAGAACACTACCATACGCGACATAACTCAAGACTGACCCGCCAAGACCTTGAAGAAAACACTACAATAATAGACAACGAGCAAGATCCACGAAGATTGATTCTTCTTGAAGCCATCTACATTAGTATCAACCAACCGACCATCAATAGACAAACAGACAACATACAACTACTGCCGTCAGTCAAAAGACGCAGCAGTATAGAAAACGAAGCAGCCATTCAGCGATATATATATATATATATATATATATATATATATATATATATATATATATATATATAGTATACATTAAGCCCCCGCACTTGGCGAATTAATTAGTCTGGCGAAACTACCGTCAAATGCGAATTTCGCGAAGCACGAGTTCTTGATGCCATATAGATTGCCTAATAAATGCCGCAATAAATTTTTGGTCATTGCCAAAGCCCCTGATTTGACTTTTAAAATATCATCTTTCGAGCTGAAAAAATCTTTTGACCACATGTCAAAACACATATACAAAACTGACCAATAAACAATAAAAGACATGATATAAAGTCTGTAATTCCCATTTTTCCACCTGTTTTCCTTCACTCACTTTCGTTCTTACCGCCACCACCATTGTATTTACCCCTATTGGTACCACACGTTGCGCTGGTAGAGGCCATTTTGGCGGTAATTCACCAGAATTCGTTCTCACGCTTGAAGAACAGAGGGCAGCAAAAACAAATTTTTTTTGCTATCTATCTCTGAAATGAAATTAATTTCTCATCCGATTCACTAGAAAGTAAGCTTTGAAACTTTGACTTCGTTCCTTTTTGTTTCTTTTCTCTTTTTCTATGAATAATATTAGACATCTAAACCAAGTTGACTTATGTTTCGATTTACTTTCTATTTCTTATTTTTCACGGACTCTTGCATAAAAATGTGTACAATATCAGTTATTGCAAAACTCTTATGCCTCAAAATATCATATACATACAAGCTTAATTTTATTTATTTATTTATGTTTTTTTTCAGATAGTGAAAGGTCGCATTTAAGCAAAGCAACGGCGCTGAATCAGGCTGAGGGGCGACACGGTTTTGCAGCCTGCCGCATCCACATAGCATCTCAAGATACACGTCAAGACTATTTAGGCCTCATGATAAATAAAAACAGTTGGTTTAAGGAGCAGATGAACGATAGGTAAGCAGCTTGCTGTATTCAGGTTATCATTTAAACAAAAAAAATACACCTAATTCCACCTGAAACACCTACTTCACTAATAATATCCATTGGGGCGCTATCATATGCCGAAAATTTTCTGTAGGGAATTCAAACTAAATTTCCAAGCAAATGAATTGTAAATGATATCCAAAACTATTACTATTATACAAAGTTTGTTTGGTTATTTGTTTTTATTTATTTCATCAATTTTTTTTTTTTTTTTTTTACCAGTTCATAATTATGGAATTGATAAATTGCATTGTTACAGTTCTTTCAGTTATCCTCAATTTTTTTACTTTATTATATTTTCCCTTATGTAAAAGAAAAACCTAAAAAAAAAAGAAAAAAGAAAAGAAAAAGGCTTCCGAGTTAATAAAAAAAAAAAAAGGATAATATGTCTTGAAATCTCCCTCTTAAATGAAGTCGTCATACAAAGTTGAAAATACAGAAGCAGGTAGGTAGCTCCAAAGATTACCAAAGAAAGGTATGAATGATTGGGAATACCTGTAGCCACACCTTCAGGTGTCTAATGACTCACTATTGATGTTTTACTGATCATAGACATCATCATAGGGTCGAGGAAAGGCAGTACATTTTCTGACATTTATTGATGAGTAGACATGACAGTAAGAACTAAGAACTAAAAAGGATTCTATTTTCTGACATTTATTGATGAGTAGGCATGACAGTAAGAACTAAAGAGGATTCTCAGGTATAAAACACTTTCAAAATATTACACTAGTTAGAAACTACAAACGCAGTTAACTTTTTACTATAACATTTAGCTTATACTACAATAGTAAACTATTTGTTCCGGTCTTTATTCCTGCTTGGTCTTAACTCGGCAGTCTCACTCAGATGTAAGTAGTGCCTGGAGGCAAGTGACAGGAACCGCTCCCACTTTACAAGCTCGCATTATATGGCATTAAGTACTGATACTCAAGTATATTGCATGTTTTTATGTACACAGAAAATATAAAACGTTTCTCTTCTAATTGTGGATGAACAACAATGTAACACTGACATATATAAATCTTTACGTACACGACTTCCCAAAATTGTATAACAATTTATCTTAAATATAACAATATTTACCTTAGAAGTAGTTTTGGCATACAATAAGTTCTTTGTTACAATGACTTCTTGGCGGGGATGCACCGGTGTAGCGGCACATCATATGTCACTCTCTTGCAACAATATCAGACTATGTAACTGGCCTCTCTATGATGGCTCTGTTGGCCTTTATATTTTTTTCCTGGTTGCCAATATTACAATCCGACACCAGCACCTTAACTTTTTTCACTAGCCCGTAATTATCAGGATGAGCTTCTGTTATTTTGCCCAGTTTCCACTGTTTTCATGCTATGTTCTGATTCTCAATAGTAACTATATTGTTACGCCATCAGTGACACTGGCGTAACCTCACGCCTCGGCAGGTAAGGCCCATACTATACCAGCGTTTACAACGCAGCAGGTCTGACGCAACGTTAACGCTAATGAAATGGAATCAACGTTAATGAATGGAATGAATGGAAAGCAAATTTTCAGTCTATACAAGCAAAAACTGCTCAGAAAATGACTAAGAAACTAAAATAAAAAAAAACAATAAAACTAAATAAAACATTAAAATACATATAATAAAATAAAATAAATTCACAAATTTGGGAGAAGGCCAGCTTCTCCCAAAAACCTAAAAACGTCATGGCCCTGGGCCAGACACTCTGGTCCAAGGACCTTTGAGATATAATAGACACCGCTATCTCTACCGCGACAGCGGTAGAGGTAGCGGTGTCGTAACTCGATCAAACTAGGGCACTCTACCAACAGGTGCCGCACGGTGAGCGGCACCAAGCAGTCATCACAGTAAGGTTGAGGGTCCCTGGTCAGGAGGTACCTTTGTGTAAGGTACGTGTGACCTATACGAAGTCGCGCCAATAAAGTCTGTGCACGGCGATCCCGGACATGGGTGTAAGTCCACTGAGGGAGTGTGGAAGTAGTAATCTCTCCCATTTTCGAGGTTGCGACCCCCGTTAGCCATCTCCTCTGCCAAATTGCTGCAACTCGCCACACGAATTACATGAAATACATCTCGAAACGGAACAGGGAAGGAGATGGAGCGCGACTTGCTGCCTCTTTAGCGAGGCGGTCTGCGTGTTCATTCCTGGAACACCAACGTGACCAGGGACCCAACAGAACCCAACACGATATCCTCGTTTGGTAAGAAGATATAGCCACTCCAGGGCTGATAAAACCAAAGGGTTAAGGAAATAGTGAAGAGAGAGCAGTAAGAGCACTGCGACAGTCACTAAAAATTGTAAAAGACGAAACCGGGAGAGTAAAAATAATCTGTAAAGCTAGGACTATGGCAGACAGCTCCGCAGTAAAGACGGAGGCTACTGAAGGAAGGCTGCCAGACCGATAAAAAGAGGGGAAAACCACACTAAACCCAACGCCTGCGTCGGATTTGGAACCATCAGTAAAAACAGGGATATCATCAGAATGGATAAAAAGTGTTCTAAAACCGTGTGTGGGACAGAGCTGGCAGAAAATCCTTCTTGCCATCCATGGCAGGAGGGCATAATGAAACAACCGGAAGCTGCCAATAACCAACTCGTGGGAGCCGGAAAGAGTACACAGGAGTGGGGTCGATAGATAAATCCAACATGAGATTTGCCACTCGAAGGCCAAAAGGTTTAGGTAGACTCGGTCGAGTGACATACGCCTGCGAACGCGAGTCCCGCAACATTGACAGACAAGGGACAGAATCGGGAAGACGGTGGGTGCGAAACCAACACCGGAGCATCGAAGACTGGCGCCGGAGGTCGAGCGGCCAGAAACCAGCATCCACTAGAAGGCTAGGTATTGGAGATGTCCGAAATGCACCCGTAGCCAAGCGGACCCCAGCATGATGCACGGGGTCAAGCGTGCGTAGTCGTGCATCCGTTGCGGATGAGTAGATCTCACAGCCGTATTCCAGCTTGGGAAGTATGAGTGTACGGTGAAGCAGCAGCAACGTGTCCCTGTCCGCACCCCAAGAGGTGTGACTTAAAACCCGAAGAAGGGATAGTGCCTGCCGACAAGACGCTTTAAGAGAACGGAAATGGGGAACCCAGGTGAGACGGTTGTCAAACAAAGGCCAAGATATCGAGTCGCCTCCACGCATGAGAGGCGTCTATTGGCGAGGTATAAATCGGGTCTGGATGGACACCACGGTTGCGACAAAATGCATAGCTACGGTCTTTGAGGTGGAGAATCGAAAACCGTTCATGTTGGCCCAACTGGACACCCTATTGATCGCCAGTTGGAGCTTGCGCTCAATCAGTGACATCCTAGCAGCAGCAAAGAAATGCACAAGTCGTCCACATATAAAGAGCTGTGAATGCCATCTGGTAGAGTATCTATAACACCATTTATGGCGACTGCGAATAATGTAACACTAAGAATACTTCCTGTGGGACACCGTCATTTAGAGCAGTAGCATCGGAGAGAACACTCCCACTCGAACCCGTAAAAGACGTCTGGATAAAAACTGCTGGATAAAATAGGAAGGTGGCCACGAAGGCCAAAATTAAACAAAGACTGTAAAATGCCATGACACCAAGCCGTGTCGTAGGCCTTCTCCAGGTCAAAAAACACTGTTACTTGATGGTGGTGATTAGCGAAGGCCTCACAAATGGAAGACTCTAGGGATAAAAGAGCATCAGTAGTAGACCTCATCTTTCGGAAGCCGTACTGTACCGATGACAAGTACTTCCCCCTCTCCAAGTACCACATGAGTCTTACATTTACCATCTTTTCTAACACTTTACAAATACAAGACGTCAAAGATATAGGACGGTAGTTCGTAGCCTGGAGATTATCTTTCCCAGGCTTCGGAAATGGGAGAACCACTGCCACAGCCCAAGAAGATGGAAAGTCACCGGTATGCCAAATCATATTATAAAGATTTAATAAAAGTTAAAAGCACTGTCAGACATGTGGCGCAAGAAGGCATAAGGAATATCATCTGGCCCAGGAGAAGAGTCATGACACTGGGACAAAGCAGTCCGCAACTCGGAGGCAGAGAAGGGACATTATAAGACTCCCCTCCAGTGGAAGAAAAATTTATGCCGAGAGATTCCATTCTCTGGCGGTGACGTGCGCCCGGGGCTGCAGGATGCCTCCGGGAAACACTGGCAAAGTGCTCCGCGAAGAGGTCGGCGACAGTCCTAGGGTCTGCCACCGTTCGCCCAGCAGACAACAAAACTGGTGGGGAAGGAGCAGAATACTTCCCAGCAATTCGGCGGACTTTGTTAAAGACATCCGTAAGAGGGGTGCGGGCATTAATGGAAGATACATAAGCTTTCCAAGAGGCTCTTTGTGCCTCTTTCAAAACGCGGCGGGCTCGAGCTCGGCAGCGCCGAAAAGCTTCCAGGCACTGCGGGTCCCCACGATGTCGCCGGAGACGAGAAAGCTGCCCGTTTCTCTTTCACCGCTTCAGTGCATGCTGCGTTCCACCAAGGAACGGGACGCTTATTAAAGCGACCTGACGTCCTAGGGATTGTCTGAAGCGCTACTGAAATAAAAATCGGTAAAATAATCAACAGCCTCAGCACAAGTAGAAAAGTCAGCCAGCGGACGGATAAAAGAGCTAAGGTCTGTGAATCGAGGCCAATCTGCCTTGTCTAAAACCCAGCGTGGGGCCGGGACTGTGGCTCAGAGTTCACAGATTCAATAAAATCGGAAAGTGGTCACTACCGTGTAAATCCGGTAGGACCCGCCAATTAAAATCAAGGAAAGAATTAGATGTACAAAGAGAAAGATCGATAGCTGTAAAAGTCCCAGTAGGACTGTGGAAATGTGTAACATCCCAGAATTTAAAACCTCAATCCCTCATCCTCAATAAAAGAACCGATTAAAACCCCACGAGGATTACTAGCACCTTCATCCCACAATGGGTGACGGCCGTTAAAATCTCCCAACAAAAGAAAAGGCGGAGTCAGCTGACGCACCAGGCCGTCAAGCTCACCCCTGGAGACAGGAAGCCGAGGAGGAGATATAAACTGCAAATGGTGTACAGTCGTCCCATAAAGACCTTAACAGCAACCACCTGAAGGGAGAGTTGAGTTGTAAGGGATAACAGGTATATCCTGACGGACTAGAATAGCTGTGCCACCGTGGTGGCCCTGGTCAGGAAAGGAGTGCTAAAAAGGCACGATAGCCAGGAGGACTAGAATAAGTACTATCACCTAGCATAGTCTCTTGTAGAGCTACACAGGCTGGAGAGAACTCCGACAGCAAAGCTCGGAGTTCCCCACGAGGCGCGAAGGCCTCTACAGTTCCACTGTAGAAGCTTGAAGATGACTATTTGGGTGCAGTGGACGGGCGAGCCTTTTGAAGGCTGCCCGTGACTCACCTGACTAGAAATAATCAAACGACGAGAAGACACCGGGAGTTGAGATGTGCCGGGTCGTTGGACCGCAGCCTTTCGGCCTACCGGTGAGTGATGCGAACCATCATCACTCCTACCGGTCCTCGGAGGACGAGGTCAGGCTGGACTGCACTTTTGATACAGCGGGTCCACGAGGACGGCTGTGACAATATCATCGGACGTCTCCATGCTAAGACCGTCCTCATCACAAGAAGCCCGATCTGAGACGGAGGGCGTCACAGAAGGCTGGACAGAAACTACTGGAGCTACCATTGCAGAGCGGTCCCTGGAGGACTCACGATCATGTGCACCGGGAGAAACCTTAGATTGTTTAGGCTGAGCTAAATCTATCGACTCCGCAGAGCCGCGGTGCCGTTTGGTCAGGCCCTTCAAAGGCTTAGGCGATACAGGTGGCAAATGGACATCTACTACATGGGTTACTTTGGTCAAGTCCGTATTATTCTCGTCACTTCTTGCAGATGACTCAACTGAGTCATCGGACAAAAGGGCAAACCTATTGGCCAAATGAACAGGACCACCCGCCCCAACAGAGCGAGAGGTAGCAGGAGTTGTCTTCGGACCGGCAGACTCAGCTGAAGAGCGAGCGGCCAATGAAGCATAGGATGTCGCACCAGTACCGTCCTTCTGGCGGTACAGGAGTTCACGGCGGGCGCTACCAAGGCTGATGAACTGACTGTTAGCAAGCTGTAAAATGTCCTGCTCCAGGCGATACCTGGGGCATTGCCTGGAACGTACCTGGTGAGCATCACGGCAATGAAAACAATAAGCAGCAGCATTGCAATGCTCCTCAGAATGTGAGTCTAGTGCAGAGCAATTACCACATCGAGAAGCTTCCTTACAGGAGCTTTTGCCGTGACCGTACCCATAGCATGAGAAACACTGAAGAGGGCGAGAAACAAAACGCCTCACCCTAAGATTAATAGGTCCGATATTAACACGGTCAGGAAGGGTGGAACCAAAAAGGTGAGAAGGACCATGTTGGAGGAGTTCCTCATCTTTGTCACCTTTTGGACTGAGCTAGGACACATTGCTAGTATTTCCTCATCAGGAAATTCATAAAGATCCTGACTGTACACACAACCTTTACTGTAATTAAAGGTGGGATGTGCCTTATAGTCTCAAACATGCTGTCAGAAGGACATGGTAGATGTTGCAACATCCTTGCCTGCGTGATATCTTTCGCTCGCACTAGCACCCCTTCCGTATTTCTTGAGGTTTCCCTCAGGAATCGTGCCGATCTCTTTGGACAAGTACCGGGAGGCATGGATGAAATTCCCGCCCATTTCTGTAGTACGCCACAAACCAACGTGGAGGCGGGATCTGGCGGACTTCAGGAACTGAATTCTCTGAATGGTGGTCAAAAGATTTGGGATGTAGTCCGTGTCACTGTCCGAAATATTGCGAGAGTGGAGAAGTTCTGTCTTAAAGCCAGAGCCAGCAAGGGCAGAGATGCTACATGTTCATAAGCCAGACGGGCTTCATCACATGACAGAAACGTTACATAGCAGCGGTTAGAAGGAAAGTCCTTATCATAAACAAGTCGAATGCGAAGAACCGTGCCATACACCTTGAGAAGTGAGTGCAAGGCGTGATAAGAAAATGATGGGTTAACATTTACCATCACAAGGAGTCATATGCAGCAGAAATACGTCCCTCAGAAGAACTCCCAGAACAGGAGACTGCTGGGGAGGCTCTTGTGGAGGGAATCCTCCTTCCCACTCAGACCTGAAGATGACGTCTCGCGGGCCAGGTCAGCCACCTCACGAGAACCTGACAGTTTTTGTGTTTCACCATATATAAAAGTTACACAAAAATTGGCTCCAGGGCAAGGAAACCACCTACTGGGACTACAATGGGAGGAGCGCTGGCTGCCGTGGACGGGTACCTCGTCCCCATGCGGACCAGTCGTTTTAAAAAAGGCCCCACATGATACGAATGTTTGTCCACGACAGAGCTGAGACCCCTCCCAAAGCATCCCAGCCTGGACACCCAACCATCCAGCACAGGACGGCCCCTATTGGGCGATCCTCCAGCGGGTGGCTCCGCTGGTCCACTGGCAGCCTACGTAGGAACCATTTAGTCTGGCCCCTCACTGGCGACCTTACTAGCATGGGTAGCCCTCTCCCCTCGAAAGGGCAGAGCAGGGCCTAAGCCCCTCTAGCCTAGCTCGCCAGGTCACAGGGCACGCAAGCCCCCACCACGACAAGGCGGTTCCCATCTGGGAGAGGTAGCGGTGTCTTAAATCAGTCAAACTGGGGCACTCCACTAGTAGGTGCCGAACCGTAAGCGGCACCAGGCAGTCATCACAATAAGGTTAATGGTCCCTGGTCAGGAGGTACCTTTCTGTAAGGTACGTGTGACCTATACGAAGTCGCGCCAATAACGTCTGTGCACGGCGATCCCGGACATGGGTGTATGTCCACAAAGGGAGTGTGGAAGTAGTGATCTCTCCCATTTTCGAGGTTGTGAGCCCCGTTAGCCATCTCCTCTGCCAAATTGATGCAACCGCCACTCGAATTTCATGAAATACATCTCGGAAAGAAACAGGGGCAGGAGATGGAGCGCGACTGTAAAGCTAAGACTATGGCAGACAGCTCCGCAGTAAAGACAGGGGCTACCAAAGGAAGACTGCCAGACCGATAAAAAGTGGGGAAAACCACACTAAACCTCGTCGGATTTGGAACCATCAGTAAAAACGGGGATGGATAAAAAAGTGTTCTAAAAACCATGTGTGGGACAGAGCTGGAAGAAAATCCTTCTTGCCATCCATGGCAGGAGGGCATAATGAAACAACCGGAAGCTGCCAATAACCAACTCGTGGGAGCCGGAAAGAGTAGACAGGAGTGGGATCGATGGACAAATCCATCATGAGGTTTGCCACACGAAGGCCAAAAGGTTTAGGTACACTCGGTCGAGTGATATACGCCTGCGAACGCGAGTCCCGCTATAGTGACAGACAAGGGACAAAATCAGGAAGACGGTGGGTGCGAAACCAACAACGGAGCATCGAGTATTGGCGCCGGAGGTCGAGCGGCCAGAAGCCAGCATCCAATAATAAGCTAGGAATTGGAGATGTCCGAATGCACCCGTAGCACGTAGCCGTGCCTCCGTTGCAGAGGAGTAGATCTCACAACCGTATTCCAGCTTAGGAAGGATTAGTGTACGGTGGTGTAGAAGCAAAGTGTCCCTGTCCGCACCCCAAGAGGTGTGACTTAAAACACGAAGAAGGGATAGTGCCGCCCTGCAAGACGCTTTAAGAGAACGGAAATGAGGAACCCACGAGGGACGGCTCTGACAATATCATAGGACGTCTCCATGCAAAGACCGTCCTCATCACAAGAATCCCGATCTGAGACAGAGGGTGTCACAGGAGGCTGAACAGAAACTACTGGAGGTACCCTAATAGAGCGGTCCCTGGAGGACTCACGATTATGTGCACCGGGAGAAACCTTAGACTGCTTAGGCTGAGCTAAATCTAACGATTTGGTTATGCTCTTCAAAAGCTTAGGCGATGCAGGAGGCTAATGGACATCCACTACATGGGTTAGTTTTGTCAAGTCCGTATTATTCTCGTCGCTTCTTGGAGGTGACTCAACTTAGACATCAGTCAAAAGGGCAAACGTATTGGCCAAGTGAACAGGACCACCCGCTCCAACAGAGCGAGAGGTAGCAGAAGGGGTTGTCTTTGGACCGGCAGACTCAACTGAAGTGCGTGCAGCCAATGAAGCATAAGATATCGCACCAGTACCGGCCTTTTGGCGGTACAGGAGTTCATGGCGTGCGCTTCCGAGGCTGATGAACTGAGTGTTAGCAAGCTGTAGAATGTCCTGCTCCAGGCGATAGCTAGGGATTGTATTTCAATATTTTGGCGCCGCAACAACACTGGTCATATAGCGCCGCTATAAAAAATAAAATGAAACTACCGTGTATATATAAAAAAAAACTAATTAAAATTAAGTAAAACAATTCAGTAAATGGGGAAAGATTAAAAAAACTATAAAACTAAAACAAAATAAAGCTTAAAACTTAAAATACATAGTTAAAAACAATAATGTAGCTAAACATTAAAAAATACGATAAAACTAAGTAAAATATTAAAACACATATGATAAAATATTATAGGAATAGACTTCAAAGGTTTGGGAGAAGGCCAGCTTCTCCCCAAAACATGAAAACGTCATGGCCCTGGGTCAGACACTCTGGTGCAAGGACCTTTGAGATATAATAGACACCGCTATCTCTACCGCGACAGCGGTAGAGGTAGCGGTGTCGTAACTCTATCAAACTAGGGCACTCTACCAATTGGTGCCGCACGGTAGGCGGCACCAGACAGTCATCACAGTAAGGTTGAGGATCCCTGGTCAACAGGTATCTTTGTGTAAGGTACGTGTGACCTATACGCAGTCGCGCCAATAAAGTCTGTAAACGTCGATCCCGAACATGGGTGTATGTCCAGTGAGGGATAGAGGAAGTAGTGATCTCTCCCATTTTCGAGGTTGCGACCGCCGTTAGCCATCTCTTCTGCCAAATTGCTGCAACTGTCTCACGAATTAGAGGAAAGACATCTCGAAACGGAAGAGAGGCAGGAGATGGAGCGCGACTTGCTGCCTCTTTAGCGAGGCGATCTGCGTGTTCATTCCTGGAACACCAACGTGACCAGGGACCCAACAGAACCCAACACGATATCCTCGTTGTGTAAGAAGGTATAGCCACTCCAGGGCTGATAAAACCAAAGGGTTAAAGATATAGTGCAAGAGAGAGAAGTAAGAGCACTGCGACAGTCACTAAAAATTGTAAAAGACGAAACCGGTAGAGTAAAATTATTTGTAAAGCTAGGACTATGGCAGACAGCTCCGCAGTAAAGACGGATGCCACTGAAGGAAGGCTGCCAGACCGATAAAAGAGGAAAACCACACTAAATCCAACGCCTGCGTCGGATTTGGAACCATCAGTAAAAACAGGGATATCATCAGAATGCATAAAAAGTGTTCTAAAACCGTGTGTGGACAGAGCTGGCAGAAAATCCTTCTTGCCATCCATGGCAGGGCATAATGAGATAACAGGAAGCTGCCAATAACCAACTCGTGGGAGCCGGAAAGAGTACACAGGAGTGGGGTCGATAGATAACTCTGCCATGAGATTTGCAACTCGTAGGCCAAAAGGTTTAGGAGACTCGGTCGAGTGACATACGCCTGCGAACGCGAGTCCCGCAACATTGACAGACAAGGGACAGAATCAGGAAGACGGTGGGTGCGAAACCAACACCGGAGCATCGAAGACTAGCGCCGGAGGTCGAGCGGACAGAAACCAGCATCCACTAGAAGGCTAGGTATTGGAGATGTCCGAAATGCACCTGTAGCCAAACGGACCCCAGCATGATGCACGGAGTCAAGCGTGCGTAGTCGTGCATCCGTTGCGGATGAGTAAATCTCACAGCCGTATTCCAGCTTGGGAAGTATGAGTGTGCGGTGAAGCAGCAGCAACGTGTCCCTGTCCGCACCTCAGGAGGTGTGACTTAAAACCCGAAGAAGGGATAATGCCTGTCAACAAGACGCCTTAAGAGAACGGAAATTTGACGGTAGTCAAATAAAAGGCCAACATATTGAGTCGCCTCCACGCATGAGAGGCGTCTATTGGCGAGGTATAAATCCGGGTCTGTATGGACACCACGGTTGCGGAAAAATGCATAGCTACGGTCTTCAAGGTGGAGAATCGAAAACCGTTCATGTTGGCCCAACTGGACACCCTATTGATCGTGAGTTGGAGCTTGCGCTCAATCAGTGACATCCTAGCAGCAGCAAATGAAATACATAAATCATCAACATATAAGGAGCTGTGAATGCCATCTGGGAGAGTATCAATAACACCATTTATGGCGACTGCAAATAATGTAACACTAAGAATACTTCCCTGTGGAACGTCATCATTTAGAGCAGTAGCCTCAGAGAGAATATACCCCACAATGTTACTTGATGGTGGTGATTAGCGAAATCCTCACAAATGGAAGACTCTAGGGATAAAAGAGTATCAGTAGTAGACCTCATCTTTCGGAAACCGTACTGTACCGATGACAAGTACTTCCCCCTCTCCAAGTACCACATGAGTCTTACATTTACCATCTTTTCTAAAACTTTACAAATGCAGGATGTTAAAGATATAGAATGGTAGTTCGTAGCCTGAAGATTATCTTTCCCAGGCTTCGGAAATGGGAGAACCACTGCCACAGACCAAGAAGTAGGAAAGTCACCGGTATGCCAAATCATATTATAAAGATTTAAAAGAAAGTTAAAAGCACTGTCAGACATGTGGCGCAAGAAGGCATAAGGTATATCATCTGGCCCAGGAGAAGAGTCATGACACTGGAACAAAGCAGTCCGCAACTCGGAAGCAGAGAAAGGGACATTATAAGACTCCTCCAGCGGAAGAAAAGTTTATGCCGAGAGATTCCATTCTCTGGCGGTGACGTGCGCCCGGGCTGCAGGATGCCTCCGGGAAGCACTTGCAAAGTGGTCCACGAAGAGGTCGGCGACATTCCTAGGGTTTGCCACCGTTCGCCCAGCAGACAACAAAATTGGTGGGAAAGGAGCAGAATACTTTCCAGCAATTCGGCGGACTTTGTTGAAGACATCCGTAAGAGGGGTGCGGACGTTTATGGAAGAGACATAGCTTTCCACGAGGCTCTTTGTGCCTCTTTTAAAACGCGGCTGGTCCGAGCTTGGCAGCGCCGAAAAGCTTCCAGGCACTCCGGGTCCCCACGTTGTCGCCGGAGACGAGAGAAAGCTGCCCGTTTCTCTTTCACCGCTGCAGTGCATGCTGCGTTCCACCAAGGAACGGGACGCTTAGTAAAGCGACCCGACGTCCTAGGGATTGTCTGAAGCGCTACTGAAATAAAAAAAATCGGTAAAATAATCAACAGCCTGAGCACAAGTAGAAAAGTCAGCCAGTGGACAGATAAAAGAGCTAAGGTCTGTGAATCAAGGCCAATCTGCCTTGTCTAAAACCCAGCGTGGGGCCGGGACTGTGGCTCAGATTTCACAGATTCAATAAAATCGGAAAGTGGTCACTACCGTGTAAATCCGGTAGGACTCGCCAATTAAAATCAAGGAAAGAATTAGATGTACAAATAGAAAGATCGATAGCTGTAAAAGTCCCAGTAGGACTGTGGAAATGTGTAACATCCCAGAATTTAAAACCTCCAATCCCTCATCCTCAATAAAAGAACCGATTAAAACCCCACGAGGATTACTAGCACCTTCATCCCACAATGGGTGACGGCCGTTAAAATCTCCCAACAAAGAAAAGGCGGAGTCAGCTGACGCACCAGGCCGTCAAGCTCACCCCTGGAGACAGGAAGCCGAGGAGGAGATATAAACTGCAAATGGTGTACAGTCGTCCCATAAAGACCTTAACAGCAACCACCTGAAGGGAGAGTTGAGTTGCAAGGGACAACAGATATATCCTGATGGACAAGGATAGCTGTGCCCTGGTCAGGGAAAGGAGTGTTAAAAAAGGCACGATAGCCAGGAGGACTAGAATAAGTACTATCACCAAGCATAATCTCTTGCAGAACTACACAGGCTGGAGAGAACTCCGACAGTAAAGCTCGGAGTACCCCCCACGAGGCACGAAGGCCTCTACAGTTCCACTGTAGAAGCTTGAAGATAACTATTTGGGTACATTGGGCGGGCGAGCTTTTTGAGACTGCCCGTGACTGACCTGACTAGAAATAATCAAACGACGAGAAGACACCGGGTGTTGAGATGTGCCGGGTCGTTGGACCGCAGCCTTTCGGCCTGCCTGTGAGTGATGCGAACCATTATCTCTCCTACCGGTCCTCGGAGGACGAGGGTCAGGCTTGACTCCACTTTTAGACACAGCGGGTCCGCAAGGGACGGCTGTGACAATATCATCGGACGTCTCCATGCTAAGAGGCTGGACATAAATTACTTGACCTATCATTGCAGAACGGTCCCTCGAGGATTCACGATCACGTACGCCGGGAGAAACTTTAGACTGTTTAGGCTGAGCTAAATCTATCGACTCCGCGGAGCCGCGGTGCCGTTTGGTCAGGCCCTTCAGAGGCTTAGGCGATACAGGTGGCAAATGGACATCTACTATATGGGTGACTTTGGGCAAGTCCGTATTTGTCTCGTCACTTTTAAGAGTTGACTCAACCGAATCATTGGACAATAGAGCAAACCTATTAGCCAAATGAACAGGACCACCCATCCCAACAGAGCGAGATGTAGCAGGAGTTGTCGTCTTCGGACCGGCCAACTCAGCAGAAGAACGAGCGGCCAATGCAGCATAAGATGTCGCACCAGTACCGTTCTTCTGGAGGTACAGGAGTTCACGGCGGGCGCTACCTAGGCTTATGAACTGAGTGTTAGCAAGTTGTAGAATGTCCTGCTCCAGGCGATACCTGGGGCATTGCCTGGAACGTACCTGGTGAGCATCACGGCATTGGAAATAATAAGCTGCGCCATTGCAATGCTGCTCTGAATGTGAGTTGAGTGCAGAGCAATTACCACATCGGGAAGCTTCCTTACACGAGCTTTTGCCGTGACCGTACCCATAGCATGAGAAGCACTGAAGAGGGCGAGAAACAAAGCGCCTCACCCTAAGGTTAATAGGAACGATATAAACACGGTCAGGAAGGGTGGAACCAAATCTAGGGCACATTGCAAGTATTTCCTCTTCTTGGAATTCATAGAGATTTTGACTATAAACACAACCTTTGCTATAGTTAAAGATGATCCTTAAGTCTCAAACATGCTGTCAGAAGGGCATGGGAGATGTTGCAACATCCTCGCTTGCGTAAGATCTTTTGCTCACAGAAGCACCCCCTTCCCGTATTTCTTCAGATTCCCCTCAGGAATCGTGCCTATTTCTTTGGACAGGTACCGGGAGGCATGGATGAAATTCCCACGCCCATTTCTATAGTACCTCACAAATCATCGTGGAGGCGGGATCTGGCGGGCTGCAGGGACTGAATTCTCTAAATAGTTTTCACAAACATTTGGGATGTAATCTATATCACTCTCTGAAATATTACGTGACTGGCGAAATTCAGTTTTAAAGCCATGACCGGCAAGGGACAGAGCTGCTACATCTTCATAAGCCAGACGGGCTTCATCACATGACAGAAAAGTTACATAGCAGCGGTTAGATGGAAAGTCCTTTTCATAAACCAGTCGAATGCGTAGAACCGTGCCATACACCTTGAGAAGTGAGTGCAAGGCGTGATAGGAAAATGTTGGATTAACATTTACCATCAAAAGAGAGTCATATGCAGCAGAAACGCGACCCTCAGAAGAACTCCCAGAACAGGAGACTGCTGCGGGAGGCCCTTGTGGAGGGGAATCCTCCTTCCCACTCAGACCTGAAGATGACGTCTCGTGGGCCAGGTCAGCCACCTCACGAGAACCTGAAGTTTTTTGTGTTTTCCCATATAAAAAAACAGTAACACAAAATTGGCTCCAGGGCAAGGGAAACCACCTACTGGGACTACAATGGAGGAGCGCTGGCTGCCGTGGACGGGTACCTCGTCCCCATGCTGATCAATCGTTTTAAAAAAGAGCCCCACATGATGCAGAAAGTTTGTCCACGACAGAGCTAAGACCCAAAGCATCCCAGCCTGGACACCCAACCATTCAGCACAGGACGGCCCCTACTGGGCGATCCCTCCAGCGGGTGGCTCCACTGGTCCACTGGCAGCCTACGTAGGAACCATTTAGTCTGGCCCCTCACTGGCGACCCTACTAGCATGGGTAGCCCTCTCTCCCTCGAAAGGGCAGAGCAGGGGCCTAAGCCACCTCTAGCCTAGCTCGCCAGCTCACAGGGACACGTAAGCCCCCCCCAACCACGACAAGGCGGTTCCCATCTAGGGGAGGGGGGGGTGTAGAGGCAGCAGCGAACCAATAGAGCGCTGATTTCACTTTTGTGACGTCATGCCGGCTTCTTATAATCTAACTTCTTTGGCTTCACCTTCTGCTGATGGCTAGGATGACAAAGGGTAAAATTTATCGAGGGAAAAATATTAATATAAAAAATTAGCAATGTATGATTCATATAATTTTTTTTTTTCGCATGACGATGACGCAAGAGTGCGGGGCATTTAAAAATAGCCTCCTAGGAAAAATGATTTGATCTTTGTAAATGAACATCAAAGAACGATAATTTAGGGTGTTAGGCACCGAATGAACGAATAATAACAAAACGTTATCAAAATTTCAGAATAAACCAATACGCTTTCCTTAACACAATATTGAAATGACGGGTAAAATTTTCTGATGTCCCCCTTCCCCCCTGCACTAATCTTAGCCGCGAACCGCCATTGGCTTAACGTATCATTAAGACATTCAGGAATAGTAGGGGACTGCACTAATCGGTCTAAGACATGGCAGATAGAGGAGTGAAGGGAAGGGAAAGCCAAAGCTAGTGGTAAAACATTAAAGTCTCTAAGAATGAAAACTTCCGTGAAATGTTTGAGACTGAGAATGCTCTTATAATTAGGGAATATGAATTGTCAGCTCTCATGGTTAGAGATGTTAAGCAAGATATATAATATAATGTAATATACTAACTATTATATTTTCGTTCTCAGGATCCGATGGTTACGAGCCTATGGCATAATAAAACACCTTTATCTCCAGTTTAATAGGCCTGGCTGTCGTTTGCAAAGGCTTTCCGACCGCAAAGGAAGTTCAAGTAGCCTTACAATGCGCCAGCTGCAGGGTATATGGTGGGTGTGGCTGGTTGGCGTCACTTCTGGTACGTTCGTTGTCTCCATTGAATTTCTGTTTAACAAATTTGATTTTTAATTTGGAAGGTATAATTAATTTAATATCCAATAAAATAGATTGAATATGAAACAAAATGTTTATTGAATTACCAAGGTATACCTAAAATTTCCCACACGATTATATATTTGAAATGTCATCTATTTACTCAAATTTCACAACTCTCTCTCTCTCTCTCTCTCTCTCTCTCTCTCTCTCTCTCTCTCTCTCTCTCTCTCTCTCTCTCTCTCTCTCTCTCTCTCTCTCTCTCTCTCTCTCTCTCTCTCTCTCTCTCTCTCTCTCTCTCTCTCTCTCTCTCTCATACACACATGCTACAAGTAAATTTTCAATGTACTCAAGATGATAAATTCTTTCGTAGGTTTATACCTGTCTTTTTTTTGTTCAGAGACATCTCAATTGCTTATTGCATTTTTTTTCTAACATGTTGAGTATGATCCTGGCAGGACAAAACTTTCCTCATTGATAAAGAAAAATTAAGGCAAGGCTCACACTAATCTGTTTTCTACGAATTCTGTCTCCATTGTCCGTCCAATAACGATATCAGTATAAAAGAGTCTATACCATAGACTACTCTAACTGAAGGTGGAGTACACACCAGACTGGCTTTTTGCATAGGGGCCCCAAAATGGACGTCCTCCTTAACAGCTATATATGTTACTTATCATTGTTGATAAGGGTTTTCAAACGTGGTCAGTATATATTCGTGTTAAAGTAAGAACAATTGCCGTCATTGCTAGTAACAATAGTTTGAATAATTTTAAGCTGTAGAATAAACCACAGAAAAGCCACTCAGTAGACTGAGTGGCTTGTCACACACACACACACACACACACACGGCCCGGTAGCTCAGTGGTTAGAGCGCTGGCTTCACAAGCCAGATGACCGGGGTTCGATTCCCCGGCCGGGTGGAGATATTTGAGTGTGTCTCCTTTCACGTGTAGCCCCTGTTCACCTAGCAGTGAGTAGGTACGGGATGTAAATCGAGGAGTTGTGACCTTGTTGTCCCGGTGTGGGGTGTGTGCCTGGTCTCAGACCTATCCCAAGATCGGAAATAATGAGCTCTGAGCTCGTTCCGTAGGTTAAAGTCTGGCTGTCTCGTCAGAGACTGCAGCAGATCAAACAGTGAATTACACACACACACACACACCGCGTAATGTAGTGGTTAGTACACTCGGTTAACAACCGAGAAAGCCTGAGTTCGAGTTCCGGTGCGGCGAGACAAATAGTTAAGCCTCTTAATTTAGTGTAGCCCAAGTTCACCTAGCAGCAAGTAGGTATGGGATGTAACTCGAGGGGTTGTGGCCTTTCTTTCCTGGTGTGTGGAATGTGTTGTGATCTCAGTCCTACCCGAAGATCGGTATATGAGCTAAGGGGGAAGACTGGCTGGTTGACCAGCAGGCGATTCAGATTCGGGTGCCATGGCCTTGTAGGCAGACTTGGATAGGATGAAAGAATGGGCAGATCGATGGCAAATGCAGTTCAGTATTAACAATTACAAGGTACTGAGCGTAGGTAGAGATAATCCAAACAATAGATACACGATGGATAACAAGGATGGATGGATGGATGGATTTTAATTTTTGGCGCCGCAACAACAATGGTCATATGGTGCCGCTACAAAAAAAGAAATAAAACCAACGTGTATATATAAAAAACAACAACAACTAATTAAAATAAATTAAAAACAATATAGTAAAAGGGTAAAAAACTAAAAAAATACAATAAAACTAAAACTAAATAAAACTTAAAACTTAAAATACATAGCAGTTAAAAACAATACTGTAGCTAAAAACTAAAATAGACAATAAAACTAAATAAAATATTAAAATATATATAATAAAATTCAAAGCTTTCGGAGAAGGCCAACTTCTCCCCAAAACTTGAAAACGTCATGGCCCTGGGCCAGACACTCTGGTCCAAGGACCTTTGAGATATAATAGACACCGCTATCTCTACTGCAACAGCGGTAGAGGTAGCGGTGTCGTACCTCGATCAAACTAGGGCACTCTACCAACAGGTGCCGCACGGTGAGCGGCACCAAGCAGTCATCACAGTAAGATTGAGGGTCCCTGGTCAGGAGGTACCTTTGTGTAAGGTACGTGTGACCTATACGCAGTCTCGCGCCAATAAAGTCTATGCCCTACGATCCCGGACATGTGTTATGTCCAGTGAGGGATAGAGGAAGTAGTGATCTCTCCCATTTTCGAGGTTGCAACCCCCGTTAGCCATCTCCTCTGCCAAATTGCTGCAATCGCCACACGAATAAAATGAAATAGGTCTCGAAACGGAACAGGGGCAGGAGATGGAGCGGGACTTGCTACCTCTTTAGCGAGGCGATCTGCATGTTCATTCCCGAGAACACCTACGTGACCAGGGACCCAACAGAACCCAACACGGTATCCTCGTTTAGTAAGAAGATATAGCCACTCCAGGCCTGAAAAAATCAAAGGGTTAAGGGAGACAGTGCAAGAAAGAGCAGTAAGAGCACTGCGACAGTCACTAAAAATTGTAAAAGCCGAAACAGAAAGAGTAAATATTATCTGTAAAGCTAGGAATATGGTAGACAGCTCCACAGTAAAAACGGACGCCACTGAAGGAAGGCTGCCACACTGATAAAAAGAGGGGAAAACCACACTAAACCCAACGCCTGCGTCGGATTTGGAACCATCAGTGAAAACGGGGATATCATCAGAATGGATAAAAAAAAGTTTTCTAAAAACCGTGTGTGGGGCAGAGCTGGCAGAAAATCCTTCTTGCCATTCATGGCAGGAGGGCATAATGAGAAAACAGGAAGCTGCCAATAACCAACTCGTCGGATCCGGAAAGAGTACACAGGAGTGGAGTCGATAGATAATTCTGCCATGAGATTTGCGACTCGATGGCCAAAAGGTTTAGGTAGACTCGGTCGAGTGACATACGCCTGCGAACGCGAGTCCCGCAATATTGACAGACAAGGGACAGAATCAGGAAGACGGTGGGCGCGAAAACAACATCGGAGCATCAAAGACTGGCGCCGGAGGTCTAGCGGCCAAAAACCAACATCCACTAGAAGCATGATGCACGGAATCAAGCGTGCCTAGTCGTGCATCCGTTGCGGATGAGTAAATCTCACAGCCGTATTCCAGCTTTGGAAGTATAAGTGTACGGTGAAGAAGCAGCAACGTGTCCCTGTCCACACCCTAAGAGGTGTGTTTTAAAACCCGAAGAAGGGATAATGTCTGCCGACAAGACGCCTTAAGAAAACGGAAATGCAGAACCCAGGTGAGACGGTTGTCAAATAAAAGGCCAAGTTATCGAGTCGCCTCCACGCATGGGAGGCGTCTATTGGTGAGGTATAAATCAGGGTCTGGATGGACACCACATTTGCGACAAAAATGCATGACTACGGTACTCGAGGTGGAAAATCGAAAACCGTTCATGTTGGCCTAACTGGACACCCTATTGATCGCCAGTTGGAGCGTGCGCTCAATCAGTGACATCCTAGAAGCAGAAAAAGAAATACATAAATCATCAACATATAAGGAGCTGTGAATGCCATATGGAAAAGTATCTATCACACCATTAATGGCGACTGCGAATAGTGTAACACTAAGAATACTTCCCTGTGGGACACCATCATTTAGATCAGTAGCCTCGGAGAGAACACTCCCAACTCGAACCTGTAAAAGACGTCTGGATAAAAACTGCTGAATAAAAATAGGAAGATGACCACGAAGACCAAAATTAAACAAGGACTGTAAAATGCCATGGCACCAAGCCGTGTCGTAGGCCTTCTCCAGGTCACGTGATGGTGGTGATTAGCGAAAGCTTCACAAATAGAAGACTCTAAGGATATAAGAGCATCAGTAGTAGACCTCATCTTTCGGAAGCCGTACTGTACCAATGACAAGTATTTCCCCCTCTCCAAGTACCACACGAGTCTAACATTTACAATCTTTTCTAACACTTTACAAATGCAGGATGTCAAAGATATAGGACGGTAGTTCGTAGCCTGAAGATTATCTTTCCCAAATTATATTTTAAAGATTTAATAAAAAGTTAAAATCACTGTCAGACATGTGGCGGAAGAAGGCATAAGGAATATCATCTGGGACAGGAGAAGAGTCGTGACACTGGGACAAAGCAGTCCGCAACTCGGAGGCAGAGAATGAGACATTATAGCACTCCCTTCCAGTGTAAGAAAAATTTATGCCGAGAGATTCCATTCTCTGGCGGTGACGTGGGCTCGGGGCTGCAGGATGCCTCCGGGAAACACTGGCAAAGTGCTCCGCGAAGAGGTCGGCAACCGTACTAGGGTCTGCCACCGTCCGCCCAGCAGACAACAAAACTGGTGGGGAAGGATCAGAATACTTCCCAGCAATTCGGTGGACTTTGTTGAAGACATCCGTAAGAGAGGTGCGGACGTTAATGGAAGAGACATAGGCTTTTCAAGAGGCTCTTTGTGCCTCTTTCAAAACGCGGCGGGCCCGAGGCCGAGGGAGGGGATTTAAAGGTAGGCGCCGCAACAGCGTAGGTCATCTGGCGCCTCATCAAACTATTAATTAAAACAAAAAGGGTTTAAAACAAATCGTAAAACAACTAAAAGCAAGTAAAACGATAAATGTAATGGTAACTATAAATAAAAAAAACTACAATAAAATACATAAAACATTAAAATACATATAATAAGATTAAATAAAATTCACAGCTTTGGGAGAAGGCCAGCTTCTCTCCAAAATTTAAAAACGTCATGGCCTTGGGCCAGGCATTCTGGTCCAAGGACATTTGAGATATATTAGACACCGCCATTGGATTGGATTGGATTTGATGTTAGGCGCCGCAACAGCGGAGGTCATTTGGCGCCTCTACAATAAAGTAAAAAGACAAAATTGTTGATAAAAACAAATAAAAGACGTAAAACCAATACAGTAACTAAAAAAAACTAAAAACACAATAAAACTAAATAAAACAAAAAAATATATAATGAAATAAAAATAACCCACACATTTGGGAGAAGACCAGCTTCTCCAAAAATTAATTAAACGTCATGGCCTTGGGCCAGGCACTCTGTTCCAAGAATCTTTGGGAGATAATAGACACCGCTATCTCTACCGCGACACCGGTGGAGGTAGCGATGTCGTAACTCGATCAAACTAGGGCACTCCACCAGCAGGTGCCGCACGGTGAGCGGCACCAGGCAGTCTTCACAGTAAGGCTGAGGGTCCCTGGTCACAGGTACCTTTGTGTAAGGTACGTGTGACCTATGCGCAGTCGCGCCAATAAAGTCTGTGCACGGCGATCCCGGACATGGGAGTATGTCCACTGAGGGATAGCGGATGTAGTGATCTCTCCCATTTTCGAGGTTGCGATCCCCGTTAGCCATCTCCTCTGCCATAATGCTGCAACCGCCACACGAATAGAGTGAAATACATCTCGAAACGAAATAGGGGCAGGAGATGGAGCGCGACTTGCTGCCTCTTTAGCGAGGCGACCTGCTTGTTCATTCCCGGGAACACCTACGTGACCAGGGACCCATCAGAAGGTGGTGGATGGATGGATTTGCCTTAGGCGCCGCAACAGCTGGGGTCATATGGCGCCGCAACTATAGTTTAAAAAAAAACTAAAAGTAGTTAAAAAAATAAAACTAAAGTTAACTAAAAACTAACACTACAATAAAATTAAATAAAACATTAAAATACATAAGAAATAAAATTTACAAATTGGGGAGGAGGCCCGCTTCTCCCAGAAAGCTAAAAAAAATCATGGCCAGGGGCCAGAGAAGCTGGTCCAAGGACCTTTGAGAGATAGTAGACACCGCTATCCCTACCGCGACAGCGGTAGAGGTAATGGTGTCCTAACTCGATCAAACTAGGGCACTCCACCAACAGGTGCCGCACGGTGAGCGGCACCAAACCGTCATCACAGTAAGGTTGAGGGTCCCTGGTCAGGAGGTACCTTTGTGTAAGGTACATGTGACCTATACGAAGTCGCGCCAATAAAGTCTGTGCACGGCGATCCCGGACATGGGTGTAAGTCCACTGAGGGAGTGTGGAAGTATTAATCTCTCCCATTTTCGAGGTTGCGATCCCGTTAGTCATCTCCTCTGCCAAATTGCTGCAATTGCCACACGAATTGCATGAAATACATCTCGAAACGAAACAGGGGAAGGAGATGGAGCGCGACTTGCTGCCTCTTTAACGAGGCGGTCTGCGTGTTCATTCCCTGGAACACCTACGTGACCAGGGACCCAACAGAACCCAACACGATATCCTCGTTTGGTAAGAAGATATAGCCACTCCAGGGCTGATAAAAACAAAGGGTTAAGGGAGACAGTGCAAGAGAGAGCAGTAAGAGCACAAAACTCAACACGATATCCTCTTCTAGTAAGTCGATATAGCCACTCTAGGGCTGATAAAACCAATGGGTTAAGGGAGATAGTGGAAGAGAGAGAAGTAAGAGCACTGCAACAGTCACTAAAAATTGTAAAAGACGAAACCGAGAGTGTAAAAATAATCTGTAAAGCTAGGACTATGGCAGACAGTTCCGCAGTAAAGACGGAGGCTACGGAATGAAGGCTGCCACACCGATAAAAAGAGGGGAAAACCACACTAAACCCAACGCCTGCGTCAGATTTGGAATCATCAGTAAAATTGGGGATGTCATCAGTATGGATAAAAAAGTGTTCTAAAAACCGTGTGTGGGACAGAGCTGGAAGGAAATCCTTCTTGCCATCCATGGCAGGAGGGCAAATTGAAACAACCGGAAGCTGCCAAGAACCAACTCGTGGGAGCCGGAAAGAGTAGACAGGAGTGGGGTCGATGGACAAATCCAACATGAGGTTTGCCACACGAAGGCCAAAAGGTTTAGGTAGACTCGGTCGAGTGACATATGCCTGCGAACGCGAGTCCCGCAACATTAACAGACAAGGGACAGAGTCGGGAAGACGGTGAGTGCGAAACCAACTCCGGAGCATCGAAGACTGGCGCCGGAGGTCGAGCGGCCAGAAACCAGCATCCACTAGAAGGTTAGGTATTGGAGATGTCCGAAATGCACCCGTAGCCAAGTGGACCCCAGCATGATGCACGGGGTCAAGCGTGCGAAGTCGTGCATCCGTTGCGGATGAGTAGATCTCAGAGCTGTATTCCAGCTTCGGAAGTATGAGTGTACGGTGAAGCAGCAGCAACGTGTCCTTGTCCGCACCCCAAGTGGTGTGACTTAAAACCCGAAGAAGGGATAGTGCCGTCCTACAGGACGCTTTAAGAGAACGGAAATGGGGAACCCAAGTAAGACGGTTGTCAAAAATAGGCCAAGATATCGAGTGGCCTCCACACATGAGATGCGTCTATTGGCTAAATGTAAATCGCGATCTGGATGAACGCCACGATTACGACAAAAATGCATAGATACGGTCTTTGAGGTGGAGAAACGAAAACCATTTATGTTGACCCAACTGGATATTCGATTGATTGCCAGTTGAAGCTTTCGCTCAATCAGTGACATCCTATTAGCAGCTAATGAAATACATAAATCATCAACATATAAGGAGCTGTGAATGCCATCTGGGAGAGTATCAGTAACACCATTAATGGCGAATGCGAATATTGTAACACTAAGAATACTTCCCTGTGGGACATCATCATTTAGAGCAGTAGCCTCAGAAAGAACACTCCCCACTCGAACCCGTAAAAGACGTCTGGATAAAAACTGCTGGATAAAAATAGGAAGGTGGCCACGGAGACCAAAATTAAACAAGGAACGTAAAATCCCATGACACGAAGCTGTGTCGTATGCCTTCTCCAGGTCAAAAAACACTGTTATTTGACGGTGGTGATTAGCGAAGGCTTCACAATTAGAAGACTCTAGGGATAAAAGAGCATCAGTAGTAGACCTCATCTTTCAGAAGCCGTACTGTACCGAGGACAGGTACTTCCCCCTCTCCAAGTACCACATGAGTCTTACATTAACCATCTTTTCTAATACTTTACAAATGCAGGACGTCAACGATATAGGACGAAAGTTCGTAGCCTGAGGATTATCTTTCCCAGGCTTCAGAAATGGGAGAACCACTGCCACAGCCCAAGAAGTTGGAAAGTCACCGATATGCCAAATCATATTATAAAGATTTAATAAAAAGTTAAAAGCACTGTCAGACATGTGGCGCAAGAAGGCATAAGGAATATCATCTGGGCCAAGAGAAGATTCATGACACTGGGACAAAGCAGTCCGCAACTCGGAGGCAGAGGAAGAGGACATTATAAAACTCCCCTTCTGTGGAAGAAAAATTTATGCCGAGAGATTCCATTCGCTGGCGGTGACGTGCGCCCGGGGCTGCAGGATACCTCAGGGAAACACTGGCAAAGTGCTTTGCGAAGAGGTCGGCGACAGTCCTGGGGTCTGCCACCGTTCGCCCAGAAGACAACAAAACTGGTGGGGAAGGAGCAGAATACTTCCCAACAATTCAGCGGACTTTGTTAAAGACATCCGTAAGAGGAGTACGGGCGTTAATGGAAGAGACATAAGTTTTCCAAGAGGCTCTTTGTGCCTCTTTCAATACGCGTCGGGCTCGAGCTCGGCAGCGCCGAAAAGCGTCCAGACACTGCAGGTCCCCACGATGTCGCCGGAGACGAGAAAAAGCTGCTCGTTTCTCTTTCATCGCTTCAGTGCATAATGCGTTCTATCAAGGAACAGGGGCCGTACTTATAAAACTCCACAAAGATGCCGTCTTAGTTAGGAAAAATACTTAACCTACGAGTCTTAAGCGCTAAGAATCTTTCCTAGGAGGATGCTTTGTTAGGTAACCGTCTTTAGGCGCTTACACCGCTAACAGCTAACATGAGCAGACGTTATGTAACGTTTTTAGAAGAATTTCGCAAGAAACGGATGAAAATACGTAAAAAATACACCCTACAAAAAAAAAAAAAAAAAAAAAAATATTTAGTTAGTTTTAAACACTCACCTCTTCATTTCAACCTTAAAAATTGAAGGCATCTTCATTTTGACAAAACTACAATTTGGCGCCAATTTTACACGCGCATCATGGCAACCCAAGAGTCGCAAGAAAAGAAATGGAACAGAAAGGCGAATTGGACGCTAGATGAAACTTTACATCTGGCCCAGCTATACAAGCTTCAATCAAAAGTACTCCGGAGTGACTTTTCCACAGCTGGCTGCTCCAAGCAAGCCAAAAGTGCTGCTTGGAGGAGCATCAGTGAGGAGGTGTCTGCCTTGTCAGGCATTCCTCGCACTGAGAAGGAGTGCCAGAAACGCTGGCAAATTATAAAATCAGAGGCAAGGAAGAACGCCAGCAAGCAGAAAAAAGCAATGACTGCCACGGGTAAGAGCTATTAATTTGTGAGCTATTTTTTGTTATATATTTGTGTGAGTTGTAGCAAGATTTTAATGTGTTTGAGCTTGATAGAAATTTCAGTTTCACCCTACCAAAAAAAAAAAATCTGATTCATCTTATTATTTCTTTTAAGCATTGCTTTGAATAGGTAAGGCAATTTCACTTAAAGAAAAGTAATTACACATTCAAAATAATCCACTGCTGATATCCATAATACACAAGAAATTAAGTAGTAAGCAGAGCTAGGCTAACAACTGTTACTTCCACACATTTCCTAAGCTAAATCACTCCTCACTTATTCATCTAATGCAACTCAACTAAATACAGAGGATATATATATATATATATATATATATATATATATATATATATATATATATATATATATATATATATATATATATATATATATATATATATCCTCTGTATTTAGTTGAGTTACATTAGATGAATAAGTGAGGAGTGATTTAGCTCATAAAATGTGGGCAGTTGTTAGCCTAGCTCTGCTTACTACTTAATTTCTTGTGTATTATGGATATCAGCAGTGATTATTTTGAATGTGTGTATTTATTATTCTTAAAGTGAAATTGCCTTACTTCACTAATTATATATAATCATTAAAGTTATCTATTTTTTTACGTATATATTTATGGTTTTTTTTTTTTTTTTTTGCAGAGAAGTTTAGTGGTATTTGGGTAAATACTAAGCTTCAGCAGGTGTACTGCTAAGGTCACTTGAGATTTAGATCATGGAACCTAACTACCTTAAGAAATTAATTTTAGTAAATTTCCTGCTTTAAATAAGGCAGCAGCAATATTGAAGGTTTTGTACTAGTGACTAATAATGGTAATTTTTTGTCCCCTGTATAAAGTGCCAGCCATTTCCTGTATTTTTTTTTTTCTGATGAAGTGGATACATTTACTGCACATACTAATTATGATGCAATGTTTACCTCTGACAAATAATATTACTCCAACCACACATCTAACTTACATTATGTGAAAATATGTTCTTTTTAAATTATTTATTTGTATCTGCAATTCATCACCTATAAGATTATATTATACTTTTCAGGTGGTGAACCTCCTGCCCAACCTCCTCTCTCCCAGCTTGATGAGCTAATTATTGATATTTTGGAACCCCAAAACGTATCAATTCATGGTTACACCAATAAGGAAAGTATAATTGAATACACCTTCCTTAACAAGGGGTAAGCCACTTGTAGATTTAGCAATATTAGGCCATAATGTTGTCTGAATTTTCTGCAATCCAAAATAGCTACTTGTATTTCCATTTAGTTTACAACTTATAGTTAAACACAATGGTAAATATATCTAGTGTTGAGAAAATTTCATTAATTTATTTTCAATACTTTAACAAAACAGCTAAAACAGTAATAGGGAAATAGAAGAAAAACTAATTATGTAAACTTAATTCCTATCCCTTCACCCCCTTCATAAGTTTAGTGTTGTAGTGGGTGAATGTTAATGATAATGAGTCTTAGGGATTTGCAGTTTCTTAGACATGGGCTTCCTTCAAACAGCATAGGATTTAAGTCAAACACATTGTCCCCTTAGCTAGATTTACTGGTTTCTGTTACTTTTATCCTTAGCAATAAAACCAAAAACATTATCAGCTTTGTTTTTGAAATTAGAACTTATGATGCCAGCAGTGTGGAGGCAGCACATGATGCTGGGGAAGTGGCAGAGGCAACCCAACAAAGTGAAGTGGTGACCGAGGCAATGGGTGTGGAGGAGGAGGCATCCACTAGAAGGCTAGGTATTGGAGATGTCCGAAATGCACCCGTAGCCAAGCGAACTCCAGCATGATGCACGGAGTCAAGCGTGCGTAGTCGTGCATCCGTTGCGGATGAGTAGATCTCACAGCCGTATTCCAGCTTAAGAAGTATAAGTGTACAGTGAAGAAGCAGCAACGTGTCTCTATCCGGACCCCAAGAGGTGTGACTTAAAACCCGAAGCGCCGTCTTGCCAGACGCTTTAAGAGAACGGAAATCGGGAACCCAAGTAAGACGGTTGTCAAACAATAGGCCAAGATATCGAGTGGCCTCTACACATGAAAGGCGTCTGTTAGCTAAATATAAATCGGGATCTGGATGGACGTGCCACGATTACGACAAAAATACATGGACACTGTCTTTGGGGTGGAGAAACGAAAACTATTCATGTTGGCCCAACTGGACACCCTATTGATTGTTGGAGCTTTCGTTCAATTAGTGACATCCTAGCAGCACCAAAAGAAATACATAAATCATCAACATATAAGGAGCTGTGAACGCCATTTGGTAGAGTATCTATAACACCATTCATGGCGACTGCAAATAGAGTAACACGAAGAATACTTCCCTGTGGGACACTATCATCTAAAGCACTATACTCGGAGAGAACACTTCCAACTCGAACCCGTAAAAGACGTCTGGATAAAAACTGCTGGATAAAAATCAGAAGGTGGCCACGGAGACCTAAATTAAACAAGAAACATAAAATCCCATGACACCAAGCTGTTTCGTAGGCCTTCTCCAGGTCAAAAAATATAGTAACCTGGTGGTGGTGATTAGTAAAGGCCTCACAAATAGAGGACTTCATGGATAAAAGAGCATCAGTTGTAGACCTCATGTTTCGGAAGCCATACTGTACCGATGACAAGTACTTCCCCCTCTCCAAGTACCACATGAGTCTTACATTTACCATCTTTTCTAACACAAGATGTCAAAGATATAGGACGGTAGTTCGTAGCCTGGAGATGATCTTTCCCAGGCTTCGGAAATGAAAGAACCACTGCCACAGCCCAAGAAGATGGAAAGTCACCGGTATGCCAAATCATATTATAAAGATTTAATAAAAAGTTAAAAGCACCGTCAGACATGTGACGCAAAAAGGCATAAAGAATGTCGTCTGGACCAGGAGAAGAGTCATAACACTGACACGAAGCAGTCCGCAACTCGGAGGCAAAGAAGGGGACATTATAGGACTCCCCTCCAGTGGAAGAAAAATTTATGCCGAGAGATTCCATTCTCTGGCGGTAACGTGCGCCTGGGGGTGCAGGATCCTTCCGGGAAACACTGGCAAAGTGCTGCGCGAAGAGGTCGGCGACAGTCTTAGGATCTGCCACCGTTCACCCAGCAGACAACGAAACAGATGGGGGAGGAGCAGAATACTTCCCAGCAATTCGGCGGACTTTGTTAAAGACATCCGTAAGAGGGGTGCGGGCGTTAATGGAAGAGACATAAGCTTTCCAAGAGGCTCTTTGTGCCTCTTTCAAAACGCGGCGGGCCCGAGCTCGGAAGCGTCGAAAAGTGTCCAGACACTGCGGGTCCCCACGATGTCGCCGGAGACGAAAGAAAGCTGCCCGTTTCTCTTTCACAGCATTAATGCACGCTGCGTTCCACCAAGGAACGGGAAGCTTAGTAAAGCGACTGGACGTCCTAAGGATTGTCTGAAGCGCTACTGACTAAAAAATCGGTAAAATAGTCAACAGCCTCAGCACAAGTAGAAAAGTCAGCCAGTGGACGGATAAAAGAGCTAAGGTCTGTGAATCGAGGCCAATCTGCCTTGTCTAAAACCCAGCGTGGGGCCCGGACTGTGGCTCAGAGTTTACATATTCTAATAAAATCGGAAAGTGGTCACTACCGTGTAAATCCGGTAGGACACGCCAATTAAAATCAAAGAAATTATTAGATGTACACAGAGAAAGATCGATAGCTGTAAAAGTCTCAGTGGGACTGTGCAAATGTGTAACAACCCCAGAATTTAAAACTTCCAGTCCCTCATCCTCAATAAAATAACCGATTAAAACTCCTTCATCCCACAATGGATGACGGCCGTTAAAATCTCACAACAAGAGGAAAGGCGGAGTCAGCTGAAGCACCAGGCCGTCAAGCTCATCCCTGGAGACAGGAACCTGAAGAAGGTGTCATCCCATGAAAACCTTAACAGCAACCACCTGAAGGAGAGAGTTGAGTTGCAAGGGGACAACAGGTATGTCTTGACAGACTAGAATAACTGTACCACCGTAGTGGCCCTTTTCAGGTAAAGGAGTGCTAAAAAGAGCACGATAGCCAGAAGGACTAGAATAAGTACTATCACCTAGCATAGTCTCTTGTAGAGCTACACAGGCTGGAGAAAACTCCGACAGTAAAACTCCGAATTCCTCCCCACGAGGCGCGAAAGCCTCTATAGTTCCACTGTAGAAGTTTGAAGATGACTATTTAGATGCAGTGGACGGGCGAGCCTTTTCAAGGGGCTGCCCGTGACTCACCTGACTATAAATAATCAACCGACGAGAAGACACCGGGAGTTGAGATGTGCCGGGTCGTTGGACCGCAGCCTTTCGGCCTACTGGTGAGTGATGCGTACCTTCATCACTCCTACCGGTCATCGGAGGACGAGGGTCAGCCTGGACTGCCATTTTAGACACAGCGGGTCCACGAGGGACGGCTGTGACAATATCATCGGACGTCTCCATGCTAAGACTGTCCTCATCACATGAAGCCCGATCTGAGACAGATGGCTTCACACGGGGCTGAACAGAAACAATTAGAGGTACCATAGCAGAGCGGTTCATGGAGGACTCACGATCATGTGCACCGAGAGAATTCTTAGATTGCTTATGCCGAGCTAAGTCTATCGACTCCGCAGAGCCGCGAAAGACTTAGGCGATACATGGGGCAAATGGACATCCACTACATGGGTTACGGTGGTCATATCCGGTTTATTCCCGTCACTTCTTACAGATGACTCAATTGAGTCGTCAGACAAAGGGGCAAACCTATTAGCCAGATGGACATGAACACCCGCCCAACAAAGCGAGAGGTAGCAGAAAGATTTGTCTTTGGACCGGCAGACTCAGCTGAAGAGCGTGCGGCCAATGAAGCATAGGATGTCGCACCAGTACCGGCCTTCTGACGGTACAGGAGTTCACGGCGGGCGCTACCAAGGCTGATGAACTTAGTGTTAGCTGTAGAATGTCTTGCTCCAGGCGATATCTAGGGCATTGCCTGGAACGTACCTGGTGAGCATCACGGCAATGGAAACAATAAGCTGCAGCATTGCAATGCTCCTCAGAATGTGAGTCTAGTGCTGAACAATTACCGCATCGAAAAGCTTCTTTGCAGGAGCTTTTGCAATGACCGTAGCCGTAGCTCGAGAAACACTGAAGAGGACGGGAAATAAAACGCCTCACCCTAAGGTTGATAGAACCGATATGAACATGGTCTGGGAGGGAGGAGCCAAGAAAGATGAGAAGGACCATATTAGAGGAATTCCTTATCTTAGTCACCTTTTGGACTGAGCTAGAACACATAGCCAGTATTTTCTCCTCAGGAAATTCATAGAGATCCTGACTGTACACACAACCTTTACTATAATTAAAAGTAGAATGAGCCTTCACGGTCTCAAACAAGCTGTCAGTAGGGCATGGGAGATGTTGTAACATCCTCGCCTGCGTAATATCTTTAGCTCGCACGAGCAACCCCTTTCTGTACTTCTTCAGATTCCCCTAAGGAATCGTGCCGATTTCTTTGGCAAGATACCGGGAGGCATGGATGAAATTCCCTCGCCCATTTCTATAGTACGCCACAAACCAACGAGAAGGCGGGATCTGGCAGACTTTAGGAACTGAATTCTCTGAATGGTGGTCAAAAAGATTTAGGATGTAATCCGTGTTACTGTCCGAAATATTGCGAAAGTGAAGAAGGTCCGTCTTAAAACCAGAGCCAGCAAGGGGCAGGGATGCTATATGTTCTACAGCCAAACGGGCTTCATCACATGACAGTTACATAGCAGCGGTTGGACGGAAAGTCCTTATCGTAAACAAGTCGAATACGGAAAACCGTGCCATAAACCTTGAGAAGAGAGTGCAGGACGTGATAAGAAAAAGATGGATTTACATTTACCATCAAAAGGGAATCCAAACCATCAGAGATACATCCCTCAGAAGGACTCCCAGAGCAGGAAACTGCTGTGGGAGGCACTTGTGGAGGGGAATCTTCCTTCCTACTTAGACCTGAAGATGACCTCTCGCGGGCCAGGTCAGCCACCTCACGAGAACCTGAAAGTTTTTTGTGTTTAACCTTATGTACAAAGTTACACAAGTAATTAGCTCCAGGGGCAAGGGAAACCACCTACTGGGTCTACAATGGGAGCGAGCGCTGGCTGCCGTGGACGGGGTACCTCGTCCACATGCGGACCAGTCGTTTTAAAAAAAGGCCCCACATGATACGAATGTTTGTCCACGACAGAACTAAGATCCCCCTCCCAAAGCATCCCAGCCTGGACACCCAACCATCCGGTAGAGGACGGCCCCTATTGGGCGATCACTCCAGCGGGTGGTTCCGCTGGTCCACAGGCAGCCTACGTAGGAACCATTTAGTCTGGCTCCTCACTGGCGACTTTACCAGCATGGGTAGCCCTCTCCCCCTCGAAAGGGCAGAACAGGGGCCTAAGCCCCCTCTAGCCTAGCTCGCCAGGTCACAGGGGCACGCAAGCCCCCCCCACCACGACAAGGCGGTTCCCATCTGAGGGGGTAAAAACACATGAGTAAGATGTTTAAAAGATATAGTGTTTTGCTTGCTTGCTTTGGTGCATAAAGTGCTGGAAAACACCAAAATATACCATTTTTGAAACATATCAGTTCCTTAAAAAAATAGTGTGTAAAGCGTGCATTTCTGTGTTTTGTTCTGTGCAAAAAAAGCTTAAAACTACTAATATAAAACGTCTTTGTTACTTTTACTCTTGTTTTTCTATATTGGCTTGTTTTCTTCATTATTATCGTTTTGAAGCATAACGATGCAAAAACACTTGAATATAAAACACCTTCAAAACACATAAATAAGACTTTTTAACAAATATAATGATTAGCTGCATTTTTGAGTTTTGCTGCATAAAATGCTGCAAAACATAAAAATAACCCATTTATGACATATTTCAGTTCCTTAAACAAATAGTGCGTGACGCCTGCATTTCATTTGTTTTAACAAATAAAAAGCTGAAAACTACTAAAATAACACGTTTTTGTTACTGTTACTTTGGTTTCTCTCTATTAGATTTTTTCATCAATTTGATCTTTTTCAAGCATAATACAGTAAATTGACTTGAATACACAAAATTTTCAATTGAGATAGTTTTTTTTTCTTTTTTTTAAATACCTTAAAAACACATAAATAAGACGTTTTAACAAATATAGTGTTTTGCTTGCATTTCTGAGTTTTGGTGCGTAAAGAGCTGGAAAACACCAAAATAAACTCATATTTCACATATTTCAGTTCCTTAAACAAATAAGTGTGTAATGCCTACATTTCTTTGTTTACGTGGAAAACAAGCTGAAAACAACTAAAATAACACTTTTTTGTTACTTTTAATTTGGGTTCCCTATATTGGCTTGTTTTCATAAAATTTATGGTTTTGAAGCATAACAATGTAAAATGACTTGAATATAGAAAATTTTCAATGCATTTTTTTTTTCATAAAACACCTTAAAAACACAAAAAATAAGACATTTTAACAAATATTGTGTTTTGCTTGCATTTCTGAGTTTTGGTGCATAAAATGTTAGAAAACACCAAAATAACCCGTTTTCGACATATTTCAGTTCCTTAAACAAATAGTGTGTAATGCCTACATTTCTGTGTTTTGCCACAAAAAAAAGCTGAAATCGACAAAAAATACCACGTTTTTGTTACTTTTACTTTGCTTTCTCTATATTGGCTTGTTTTCATTATTTTATATATTTTTGAAGCATAAAAATGTAAAATGACTTGAATATACAAAATTTTCAATCGAAATGTTTTGTTTTTCATAAAAGACCTTAAAAACACATAAAAAAGACGTTGTAAGAAATATAGTGTTTTGCCTGCATTTCTGAGGTTTGGTGTATAAAATGCTGGAAAACACCAAAATAAACCATTTTTGACATTTTAGTTCCATAAACAAATAGTGTGTTATTCCTGTATTTCTGTGTTTTGGTGTAAAAAAAAGCAGAAAACTACTAAAATAACACGTTTTTATTACTTTTACTTTGGTTTATCTATATTTGCTTCTTTTCATCAATTTTATCGTTTTGAAGCAAAGGAATGTAAAATGATCTGAATAAAAAAATTTCAATCGAGATAGTTTAAAAAAAAAAAAAAAAAAAAATAGAAGCAAACTAAGACGTTTTAACAAATATAGTGTTTTGACTGCATTTCTGAGTTTTGGTGTATAAAACGCTGGAAAGCACCAAAATAACTCATTTTTGAAATGCACAAAAATAACACGTTTTTGTTACTTTTACTTTCGTTTCCCAATATTGCCTTGTTTTCATAAATTTTATCGTTTTGAAACATAATACACAATGACTTGAGTATACAAATATATTGATTTACCTGCATTTCTAAGTTTTGGTTCATAAATCGCTGGAATATACCGAAATAACCCTTTTTTTTATTTCATATCCTTGTTAGGGTATGAATTGTATATAATTATTTTTTTCCTTGTTTCTACACACAGCCGTGAGAAGCGAGGCTGATCTTAGCGAGGAGCACATCCTTTCATTTTCATATGCAAGTACTTCTTATGCTAAGTCAATATACGTTCCCACAGGCTCAGTGTGAGAACCTCTGGTTGCTGGATTATATATATGTAATTATAACAGCATAGACTTATATTTAGTACTATCACATATTTTATTTCTTTCATTTATAATTAAGTAATACTTTAAGTATTGTAACCAATGCATTTAAAACTGTGTCAGTGAGTTTTTGCTGACGAGAGATTGACAAGACGGAGCTACGTTAGTTGGAGTCTGACGAACACAGGAGCTGGCCGTTGTGCTCCCCCGGGGCGTTTGCCAGATAGCTGTGGAGTGTGTGTGTGTGTGTACAAGACTATCCTTGTGTAGTGTAAATAATTGTATTGTTAATATAAGGAAAACCCAAGGTGTGTTTTCGTTAACTCCCCTGAGAAGACAGTGTGAGAGAGTTCCTGAACTAACGACACTGCTACTCTTGTGCCCTCTTCGTGGTAACATAACATTGACCACAACATCCTTAAACAAATAGTATGTTTTGGTAGCATTTCTGTGTTTAGGTGCAAAAAAAGCTGAAAACTACTAAAATAACACGTGTTTGTTACGTTTATTTTGGTGCCCAATACTGGCTTGTTTTCGTGAATTTTATCGTTTTGAAGGAAAACCATGTAAAATGACTTGAAAAAACAAAATATTCAATCAAGATAGTTCTTTTTTTTTCATGAAAGACCTTAATAACTTATAAATAAGATTTTCTTTTTTACAAATATTGTATTTTGCCTACATTTTTTAGTTTTGGTGCATTAAACGCTGGAATACACCAAAATAACCCATTTTTGACATATTTCAGTTCTTTAGACAAATAGTGTGTTTTGCCTGCTTTTTTGTGTTTTGGTGCAAAAAAAGCTAAATACTACTAAAAATAACACGTTTTTGTTGAATATATTTTTATTTCTCTATATTGGCTTGTTTTAATCAATTTTATCTTGAAGCAAAACAATGTAAGATGACTTGAGTAAACAATTTTTCAATCGAGTTTTTTTTTTTTTTCATAAAACACCTTAAAACACATGATTAAGACGTTTTAACAAATATAGTGTCTTGCCTGCATTTCTGAGTTTTGGTGCATAAAACGCTGGAATATACAAAAATAACCCATTTTTTACATATTTCAGTTCCATAAACAAAGTGTATTTTGCCTGCATTTATGTGTTTTGGTGCAAAAAAAGCAAAAAACTACTAAAATAACATGTTTTTTCTTTTTTACTTCTACTTTGGTTTTTCTATATTGGCTTGTTTTCATCAATTGTATCGTTTTTAAGGAAAGCAATGTAAAATGACTTGAATAAACAAAATTTTCAATTGAGGTAATATTTTTTTTCATAAATCATCTTAAAAACATAAATAAGACATTTTAACAAATATAGTGTTTTGCCTGCATTTCCGAGTTTTCCTGTATAAAACGCGGGCATAAAACAAAATAATCTATTTTTTATATATTTCAGATTCTTAAACAAATAGTATGTTTTGGTAGCATTTCTGTGTTTTGGTGCAAAAAAAAAAAAAAACAACCGAAAACTATCAAAATAACATTTTTGTTACTTTTGCTTTGGTTTCCCATATTGCCTTCTTTTCAGCAATTTTATCGTTTTGAAGCAAGTCAAGGTAAAATGAGTTGAATAAACACAATTTCGAATTCGAATTTCATAAAACACCTGAAAAACACATAAATAAGACAT
Source organism: Portunus trituberculatus (assembly GCF_017591435.1). NCBI lineage: Eukaryota > Metazoa > Arthropoda > Malacostraca > Decapoda > Portunidae > Portunus > Portunus trituberculatus. Next base: position 14,272,019 of record NC_059271.1, on the reverse strand, counting down.
TTTAACAAATATAGTGTTTTTGCTGGCATTTCTGAGTTTTGGTTCAGAGAACGCTGCAATACACCAAAATAACCCATTTTTGACATTTTAGTTCATTTGGCAAATAGTGTTGTTTTGCCTGCATTTCTGGATGGATGGATGGATTTGCTTTAGGCGCCGCAACAGCTGGGGTCATATGGCACCGCAACTATAGTTAAAAAAAAATTAAAATTAGTTAAAAAATAAAATTCTGTTTTGGAGGAAAAAAAACTGAAAACTAATAAAGAAACAGGTTTTTTTTTTTTTTTAACTTTTACCTTGGTTTCTCTATATTGGATTGGTTTCATAAATTAATCGTTTTGAAGCAAAGCAATGTAAAATTACTTGAATAAACAAAGTTTTCAATCGATAGTTTTTTTTCACAAAACACTTTAAAAACACATAAATAAGACGTTTTAACAAATATAGTGTTTTGCCTGCATTTCTGAGTTTGGTGCATAAAACGCTGGAATATATCAAAATAACCTATTTTTGACATATTTTACTTTCTAAGACAAATACTAGTGTGTTTTGCCTGCATTTCTGTTTTTGTGCAAGAAAAGCTAAAAAGTACTAAAATAACACGTTTTTGTTACTTTTAATTTTTTTTTTCTCTATACTGGCTTGTTTTCATCAATTTTATGGTTTTGAAGCAAAACAATGTAAAAAATGACTTCAATAAACCAAATTTTCAATCGAGATAGTTTTTTTTCATAAAACACTTTAAAATCACACAAATAAGACGTTTTAAGAAATATAGTGTTTTGTCTGCATTTCTGAGTTTTGGTGCATAAAATGCTTGAATACACCAAAATAACCCATTGTTGACATATTTCAGTTCTTTAGACAAATATTATGTTTTGCCTGCATTTCTGTGTTATGATGCAAAAAAAGCTGAAAGCTACTAAAATAATACGTTTTGTTAATTTTACTTTGGTTTCTCTATATTGGCTTGTTTTCATCAATTTTATCGTTCTGAAGCAAAACAATGTAAAATTATTTGAATAAAGAAAATTTTCAATCGAGATAATTTTTTTTTCATAGAACATCTTAAAAACACATAAATAAGTCGTAAAAAAATATATATAGTGTTTTGCCTCCATTTCTGAGTTTTCGTGCATAAAACGCTGGAATACACCAAAATAATTTTACCCATTTTGACATATTTCAGATCCTTAAACAAATAGTGGGTTTTGGTAGCGTTTGTGGGTTTTGGTGCAAAAAATCTGAAAAATACTAAAATAACACATTTTTTACTTTTACTTTGGTTTCTCTATATTGGCTTGTTTCCATTAATTTAATAGTTTTGAAGCAAAGCAATGTAAAATGTCTTGAATAAACAAAATTATCAACCGAGATAGTTTAATATAAAAAAAAAAAACACAAGACCATTTAGCAAATGTAGTGTTTTGCTTGCATTGTTAAGTTTTGTGCATAAAACGCTGGAATACACTAAAATAACCTATTTTTGTCATATTTCAGTTCTTCAGAATATTAGTGTGTTTACCCTGCATTTCTGTGTTTTGATGATGTTTGGCTTGTTTTCATGAATTCTATCTTTTTGAAGCAAAAGAATGTATAAACAAAATTTTTAATCGAGATAATTTTAACAAATATAGTGTTTTGCCTGCATTTCTGAGTTTTCGTGCATAAAACGCTGGAATGCAACAAAATAACCCATTTTTGACATATTTCAGATCCTTAGACAAATATTGTGTTTTGTTTGCACTTCTGTGTTTTGGTGCAAAAAAAAAAAAAAGCTGAAAACTACTAAAATAACACGTTTTTGTTAATTTTTCTTTGTTTTCTCTATATGGCTTGTTTTCATGAATTTTATCGTTTCGAAGCAAAACAATGTAAAATGATTTGAATAAAGAAAATTTTCAATCGAGATATTTAGTTTTTTTCATAAAACACCTTAAAAACACATAAACAAGACGTTTTAACAAATATAGTGTTTCACATGCATTTCTGAGGTTTTGTGCATGAAAAGCTGGACACACCAAAATAACCCATTTTTTACATATTTCAGATCCTTAAACAAATAGTATGTTTTGGTAGCTTTTTGGGTTTTGGTTAAAAAATCTGAAACTACTAAAATAACACGTTTTGTTACTCTTTCTTTGGTTTCTCTATATTGACTTGTTTTCATCAATTTTATAGTTTTAAAGTAAAGGAATGTAAAATGATAGGAATAAACTAAATTTTCAATCGATAGTAAAAAAATCACCTTAAAAGTACATAAATGAGACGTTTTAGTAAATATTGTGTTTTGCTTGCATATCTGAGTTTTGATGCATAAAACTCTGGAATACACCAAAGTAACCCATTTTGACATATTTCAGTTCCTTAGATAAATAGTGTGTTTTGCCTGCATCTTTTTGTGTTTTGGTGGAAAAGAGATGAAAACTACTAAAATAACATGTTTTCTTAATTTTACTTTGGTTTCTCTATATTGGCTTGTTTTCATGAATTTTATCATTTTGAAGCAAAACAATGTAAAATGACTTTAATAAACAAAATTTTCAATTGAATTTTTTTTCATAAAACACCTTAAAACATAAATAAGACATTTTAACAAATATAGTGTTTTTGCTGGCATTTCTGAGTTTTGGTTCAGAGAACGCTGCAATACACCAAAATAACCCATTTTTGACATTTTAGTTCATTTGGCAAATAGTGTTGTTTTGCCTGCATTTCTGGATGGATGGATGGATTTGCTTTAGGCTCCGCAACAGCTGGGGTCATATGGCACCACAACTATAGTTGAAAAAAAAATTAAAATTAGTTAAAAAATAAAATTCTGTTTTGGAGGAAAAAAAAAAACTGAAAACTAATAAAGAAACAGGTTTTTTTTTTTTTTTTACTTTTACCTTGGTTTCTCTATATTGGATTGGTTTCATAAATTAATCGTTTTGAAGCAAAGCAATGCAAAATTACTTGAATAAACAAAGTTTTCAATCGATAGTTTTTTTTCACAAAACACTTTAAAAACACATAAATAAGACGTTTTAACAAATATAGTGTTTTGCCTGCATTTCTGAGTTTGGTGCATAAAACGCTGGAATATATCAAAATAACCCATTTTTGACATATTTTACTTTCTAAGACAAATAGTGTGTTTTGCCTGCATTTCTGTGTTTTTGTGCAAGAAAAGCTAAAAGTACTAAAATAACACGTTTTGTTACTTTTATTTTTTTTTCTCTATACTGGCTTGTTTTCATCAATTTTATGGTTTTGAAGCAAAACAATGTAAAAAATGACTTCAATAAACCAAATTTTCAATCGAGATAGTTTTTTTTTCATAAAACACTTTAAAATCACACAAATAAGACGTTTTAAGAAATATAGTGTTTTGTCTGCATTTCTGAGTTTTGGTGCATAAAATGCTTGAATACACCAAAATAACCCATTGTTGACATATTTCAGTTCTTTAGACAAATATTATGTTTTGCCTGCATTTCTGTGTTATGATGCAAAAAAGCTGAAAATTTTTTTTCTACTAAAATAATACGTTTTGTTAATTTTACTTTGGTTTCTCTATATTGGCTTGTTTTCATCAATTTTATCGTTCTGAAGCAAAACAATGTAAAATTATTTGAATAAAGAAAATTTTCAATCGAGATTTCGAGATTTTTTTCATAAAACATCTTAAAAACACATAAATAAGACGTTTTAACAAATATAGTGTTTTGCCTGCATTTCTGAGTTTTCGTGCATAAAACGCTGGAATACACCAAAATAACCCATTTTTACATATTTCAGATCCTTAAACAAATAGTATGTTTTGGTAGCGTTTTGGGTTTTGGTGCAAAAAATCTGAAAACTACTAAAATAACACGTTTTGTTACTTTTTCTTTGGTTTCTCTATATTGGCTTGTTTTCATCAATTTTATAGTTTTGAAGCAAAGGAATGTAAAATGATTGAATAAACTAAATTTTCAATCGAGATAGTTAAATAAAACACCTTAAAAGTACATAAACAAGACGTTTTAGTAAATATAGTGTTTTGCTTGCATTTCTGAGTTTTGGTGCATAAAACGCTGGAATACACCAAAATAACCCATTTTTGACATATTTCAGTTCCTTAGACAAATAGTGTGTTTTGCCTGCATTTTTTGTGTTTTGGTGGAAAAAAGATGAAAACTACTAAAATAACACGTTTTTCTTAATTTTACTTTGGTTTCTCTATATTGGCTTGTTTTCATGAATTTTATCATTTTGAAGCAAAACAATGTAAAATGACTTTAATAAACAAAATTTTCAACCGAGATAGTTTTTTTCTATATAAAACACCTTAAAAGCACATAAATAAGACGTTTTAACAAATATAGTGTTTTGCTTGCTTTTCTGAGTTTTGGTGCAAAAAACGCAGGAATACACCAATATAACCTATTTTGACATATTTCAGTTCCTTAGATAAATAGTGTGTTTTGCCTGCATTTCTGGATGGATGTGTTTTGGTGCTGGGGTCATATGAAAACTATAGTTGAAAAAAAAATTACTTAAAAAATAACATTCTGTTTTGGAGGAAAAAAAAAACTTAATTTTTTTTTTTTTACTTTGGTTTCTCTATATTGGCTTGTTTTCATGAATTTTATCGTTTTGAAGCAAAACAATGTAAAATGACTTGAATAAACAAAATTTTCAATCGATAGTTTTTTTTATAAAACACCTTAAAAACACATAAATAAGACTTTTAACAAATATAATCTTTTGCCTGCATTTCTGAGTTTTGGTGCATAAAACGCTGGAATACACCAAAATAACCCATTTTTGACATATTTCAGTTCCTTAGACAAATAGTGTGTTTTGTCTGCATTTCTGTGTTTTGGTGCAAAAAATCTGAAAACTACTAAAATAACACGTTTTTGTTACTTTTACTTTTTTTCTCTATATTGGCTTGTTTTCATCAATTTTATGGTTTTGAAGCAAAACAATGTAAAATGACTTCAATAAACCAAATTTTCAATCGAGATAGTTTTTTTCATAAAACACTTTAAAATCACACAAATAAGACGTTTTAAGAAATATAGTGTTTTGTCTGCATTTCTGAGTTTTGGTGCATAAAATGCTTGAATACACCAAAATAACCCATTGTTGACATATTTCAGTTCTTTAGACAAATATTATGTTTTGCCTGCATTTCTGTGTTATGATGCAAAAAAGCTGAAAGCTACTAAAATAATACGTTTTGTTAATTTTACTTTGGTTTCTCTATATTGGCTTGTTTTCATCAATTTTATCGTTCTGAAGCAAAACAATGTAAAATTATTTGAATAAAGAAAATTTTCAATCGAGATAATTTTTTTTCATAAAACACCTTAAAACACATAAATAAGTCGTAAAAACAAATATAGTGTTTTGCCTGCATTTCTGAGTTTTCGTGCATAAAACGCTGGAATACACCAAAATAACCCATTTTTGACATATTTCAGATCCTTAAACAAATAGTGGGTTTTGGTAGCGTTTGTGGGTTTTGGTGCAAAAAATCTGAAAAATACTAAAATAACACATTTGTTTACTTTTACTTTGGTTTCTCTATATTGGCTTGTTTCCATCAATTTCATAGTTTTGAAGCAAAGCAATGTAAAATGTCTTGAATAAACAAAATTATCAATCGAGATAGTTTAATATACAAAAAAAAAAAAAAAAAAACACAAGACCATTTAGCAAATGTAGTGTTTTGCTTGCATTGTTAAGTTTTGGTGCATAAAACGCTGGAATACACTAAAATAACCTATTTTTGTCATATTTCAGTTCTTCAGAATATTAGTGTTTTACCCTGCATTTCTGTGTTTTGATGATGTTTGGCTTGTTTTCATGAATTCTATCTTTTTGAAGCAAAAGAATGTATAAACAAAATTTTTAATCGAGATAATTTTAACAAATATAGTGTTTTGCCTGCATTTCTGAGTTTTCGTGCATAAAACGCTGGAATGCAACAAAATAACCCATTTTGACATATTTCAGATCCTTAGACAAATATTGTGTTTTGTTTGCACTTCTGTGTTTTGGTGCAAAAAAAAAAAAAGCTGAAAACTACTAAAATAACACGTTTTTGTTAATTTTTCTTTGTTTTCTCTATATTGGCTTGTTTTCATGAATTTTATCGTTTCGAAGCAAAACAATGTAAAATGATTTGAATAAAGAAAATTTTCAATCGAGATATTTAGTTTTTTCATAAAACACCTTAAAACACATAAACAAGACGTTTTAACAAATATAGTGTTTCACATGCATTTCTGAGGTTTTGTGCATGAAAAGCTGGACACACCAAAATAACCCATTTTTTACATATTTCAGATCCTTAAACAAATAGTATGTTTTGGTAGCTTTTTGGGTTTTGGTTAAAAAAATCTGAAACTACTAAAATAACACGTTTTGTTACTCTTTCTTTGGTTTCTCTATATTGACTTGTTTTCATCAATTTTATAGTTTTAAAGTAAAGGAATGTAAAATGATAGGAATAAACTAAATTTTCAATCGATAGTAAAAAAAAATCACCTTAAAAGTACATAAATGAGACGTTTTAGTAAATATTGTGTTTTGCTTGCATATCTGAGTTTTGATGCATAAAACTCTGGAATACACCAAAGTAACCCATTTTTGACATATTTCAGTTCCTTAGATAAATAGTGTGTTTTGCCTGCATCTTTTTTGTGTTTTGGTGGAAAAAGAGATGAAAACTACTAAAATAACATGTTTTTCTTAATTTTACTTTGGTTTCTCTATATTGGCTTGTTTTCATGAATTTTATCATTTTGAAGCAAAACAATGTAAAATGACTTTAATAAACAAAATTTTCAATTGAATTTTTTTTCATAAAACACCTTAAAAACATAAATAAGACATTTTAACAAATATAGTGTTTTTGCTGGCATTTCTGAGTTTTGGTTCAGAGAACGCTGCAATACACCAAAATAACCCATTTTTGACATTTTAGTTCATTTGGCAAATAGTGTTGTTTTGCCTGCATTTCTGGATGGATGGATGGATTTGCTTTAGGCTCCGCAACAGCTGGGGTCATATGGCACCACAACTATAGTTGAAAAAAATTAAAATTAGTTAAAAAATAAAATTCTGTTTTGGAGGAAAAAAAACTGAAAACTAATAAAGAAACAGGTTTTTTTTTTTTTTTTTTACCTTGGTTTCTCTATATTGGATTGGTTTCATAAATTAATCGTTTTGAAGCAAAGCAATGCAAAATTACTTGAATAAACAAAGTTTTCAATCGATAGTTTTTTTTCACAAAACACTTTAAAAACACATAAATAAGACGTTTTAACAAATATAGTGTTTTGCCTGCATTTCTGAGTTTGGTGCATAAAACGCTGGAATATATCAAAATAACCCATTTTTGACATATTTTACTTTCTAAGACAAATAGTGTGTTTTGCCTGCATTTCTGTGTTTTTGTGCAAGAAAAGCTAAAAAGTACTAAAATAACACGTTTTTGTTACTTTTTTTTTTTTCTCTATACTGGCTTGTTTTCATCAATTTTATGGTTTTGAAGCAAAACAATGTAAAAAATGACTTCAATAAACCAAATTTTCAATTGAGATAGTTTTTTTTTCATAAAACACTTTAAAATCACACAAATAAGACGTTTTAAGAAATATAGTGTTTTGTCTGCATTTCTGAGTTTTGGTGCATAAAATGCTTGAATACACCAAAATAACCCATTGTTGACATATTTCAGTTCTTTAGACAAATATTATGTTTTGCCTGCATTTCTGTGTTATGATGCAAAAAAAGCTGAAAGCTACTAAAATAATACGTTTTGTTAATTTTACTTTGGTTTCTCTATATTGGCTTGTTTTCATCAATTTTTTCGTTCTGAAGCAAAACAATGTAAAATTATTTGAATAAAGAAAATTTTCAATCGAGATAATTTTTTTTTCATAGAACATCTTAAAAACACATAAATAAGTCGTAAAAAAAATATATATATAGTGTTTTGCCTCCATTTCTGAGTTTTCGTGCATAAAACGCTGGAATACACCAAAATAATTTTACCCATTTTTGACATATTTCAGATCCTTAAACAAATAGTGGGTTTTGGTAGCGTTTGTGGGTTTTGGTGCAAAAAAATCTGAAAAATACTAAAATAACACATTTGTTTACTTTTACTTTGGTTTCTCTATATTGGCTTGTTTCCATTAATTTCATAGTTTTGAAGCAAAGCAATGTAAAATGTCTTGAATAAACAAAATTATCAACCGAGATAGTTTAATATACAAAAAAAAAAAAAAAAAAAACACAAGACCATTTAGCAAATGTAGTGTTTTGCTTGCATTGTTAAGTTTTGGTGCATAAAACGCTGGAATACACTAAAATAACCTATTTTTGTCATATTTCAGTTCTTCAGAATATTAGTGTGTTTACCCTGCATTTCTGTGTTTTGATGATGTTTGGCTTGTTTTCATGAATTCTATCTTTTTGAAGCAAAAGAATGTATAAACAAAATTTTTAATCGAGATAATTTTAACAAATATAGTGTTTTGCCTGCATTTCTGAGTTTTCGTGCATAAAACGCTGGAATGCAACAAAATAACCATTTTGACATATTTCAGATCCTTAGACAAATATTGTGTTTTGTTTGCACTTCTGTGTTTTGGTGCAAAAAAAAAAAAAAGAAGCTGAAAACTACTAAAATAACACGTTTTTGTTAATTTTTCTTTGTTTTCTATATGGCTTGTTTTCATGAATTTTATCGTTTCGAAGCAAAACAATGTAAAATGATTTGAATAAAGAAAATTTTCAATCGAGATATTTAGTTTTTTTCATAAAACACCTTAAAAACACATAAACAAGACGTTTTAACAAATATAGTGTTTCACATGCATTTCTGAGGTTTTGTGCATGAAAAGCTGGACACACCAAAATAACCCATTTTTTACATATTTCAGATCCTTAAACAAATAGTATGTTTTGGTAGCTTTTTTGGGTTTTGGTTAAAAAAAATCTGGAAACTACTAAAATAACACGTTTTTGTTACTCTTTCTTTGGTTTCTCTATATTGACTTGTTTTCATCAATTTTATAGTTTTAAAGTAAAGGAATGTAAAATGATAGGAATAAACTAAATTTTCAATCGATAGTAAAAAAAAATCACCTTAAAAGTACATAAATGAGACGTTTTAGTAAATATTGTGTTTTGCTTGCATATCTGAGTTTTGATGCATAAAACTCTGGAATACACCAAAATAACCCATTTTGACATATTTCAGTTCCTTAGATAAATAGTGTGTTTTGCCTGCATCTTTTTGTGTTTTGGTGGAAAAGAGATGAAAACTACTAAAATAACATGTTTTTCTTAATTTTACTTTGGTTTCTCTATATTGGCTTGTTTTCATGAATTTTATCATTTTGAAGCAAAACAATGTAAAATGACTTTAATAAACAAAATTTTCAATTGAATTTTTTTTCATAAAACACCTTAAAAACATAAATAAGACATTTTAACAAATATAGTGTTTTTGCTGGCATTTCTGAGTTTTGGTTCAGAGAACGCTGCAATACACCAAAATAACCCATTTTTGACATTTTAGTTCATTTGGCAAATAGTGTTGTTTTGCCTGCATTTCTGGATGGATGGATGGATTTGCTTTAGGCTCCGCAACAGCTGGGGTCATATGGCACCACAACTATAGTTGAAAAAAAAAATTAAAATTAGTTAAAAAATAAAATTCTGTTTTGGAGGAAAAAAAAAAACTGAAAACTAATAAAGAAACAGGTTTTTTTTTTTTTACTTTACCTTGGTTTCTCTATATTGGATTGGTTTCATAAATTAATCGTTTTGAAGCAAAGCAATGCAAAATTACTTGAATAAACAAAGTTTTCAATCGATAGTTTTTTTTCACAAAACACTTTAAAAACACATAAATAAGACGTTTTAACAAATATAGTGTTTTGCCTGCATTTCTGAGTTTGGTGCATAAAACGCTGGAATATATCAAAATAACCCATTTTTGACATATTTTACTTTCTAAGACAAATAGTGTGTTTTGCCTGCATTTCTGTGTTTTGTGCAAGAAAAGCTAAAAAGTACTAAAATAACACGTTTTTGTTACTTTTATTTTTTTTTTCTCTATACTGGCTTGTTTTCATCAATTTTATGGTTTTGAAGCAAAACAATGTAAAAAATGACTTCAATAAACCAAATTTTCAATCGAGATAGTTTTTTTTTCATAAAACACTTTAAAATCACACAAATAAGACGTTTTAAGAAATATAGTGTTTTGTCTGCATTTCTGAGTTTTGGTGCATAAAATGCTTGAATACACCAAAATAACCCATTGTTGACATATTTCAGTTCTTTAGACAAATATTATGTTTTGCCTGCATTTCTGTGTTATGATGCAAAAAAAGCTGAAAGCTACTAAAATAATACGTTTTTGTTAATTTTACTTTGGTTTCTCTATATTGGCTTGTTTTCATCAATTTTATCGTTCTGAAGCAAAACAATGTAAAATTATTTGAATAAAGAAAATTTTCAATCGAGATAATTTTTTTTTCATAGAACATCTTAAAAACACATAAATAAGTCGTAAAAAAAAAAATATATATAGTGTTTTGCCTCCATTTCTGAGTTTTCGTGCATAAAACGCTGGAATACACCAAAATAATTTTACCCATTTTTGACATATTTCAGATCCTTAAACAAATAGTGGGTTTTGGTAGCGTTTGTGGGTTTTGGTGCAAAAAAATCTGAAAAATACTAAAATAACACATTTGTTTACTTTTACTTTGGTTTCTCTATATTGGCTTGTTTCCATTAATTTCATAGTTTTGAAGCAAAGCAATGTAAAATGTCTTGAATAAACAAAATTATCAACCGAGATAGTTTAATATAAAAAAAAAAAAAAAAAACACACAAGACCATTTAGCAAATGTAGTGTTTTGCTTGCATTGTTAAGTTTTGGTGCATAAAACGCTGGAATACACTAAAATAACCTATTTTTGTCATATTTCAGTTCTTCAGAATATTAGTGTGTTTACCCTGCATTTCTGTGTTTTGATGATGTTTGGCTTGTTTTCATGAATTCTATCTTTTTGAAGCAAAAGAATGTATAAACAAAATTTTTAATCGAGATAATTTTAACAAATATAGTGTTTTGCCTGCATTTCTGAGTTTTCGTGCATAAAACGCTGGAATGCAACAAAATAACCCATTTTTGACATATTTCAGATCCTTAGACAAATATTGTGTTTTGTTTGCACTTCTGTGTTTTGGTGCAAAAAAAAAAAAAAGCTGAAAACTACTAAAATAACACGTTTTTGTTAATTTTTCTTTGTTTTCTATATGGCTTGTTTTCATGAATTTTATCGTTTCGAAGCAAAACAATGTAAAATGATTTGAATAAAGAAAATTTTCAATCGAGATATTTAGTTTTTTTCATAAAACACCTTAAAAACACATAAACAAGACGTTTTAACAAATATAGTGTTTCACATGCATTTCTGAGGTTTTGTGCATGAAAAGCTGGACACACCAAAATAACCCATTTTTTACATATTTCAGATCCTTAAACAAATAGTATGTTTTGGTAGCTTTTTTGGGTTTTGGTTAAAAAATCTGAAACTACTAAAATAACACGTTTTGTTACTCTTTCTTTGGTTTCTCTATATTGACTTGTTTTCATCAATTTTATAGTTTTAAAGTAAAGGAATGTAAAATGATAGGAATAAACTAAATTTTCAATCGATAGTAAAAAAAAATCACCTTAAAAGTACATAAATGAGACGTTTTAGTAAATATTGTGTTTTGCTTGCATATCTGAGTTTTGATGCATAAAACTCTGGAATACACCAAAGTAACCCATTTTGACATATTTCAGTTCCTTAGATAAATAGTGTGTTTTGCCTGCATCTTTTTGTGTTTTGGTGGAAAAGAGATGAAAACTACTAAAATAACATGTTTTTCTTAATTTTACTTTGGTTTCTCTATATTGGCTTGTTTTCATGAATTTTATCATTTTGAAGCAAAACAATGTAAAATGACTTTAATAAACAAAATTTTCAATTGAATTTTTTTTCATAAAACACCTTAAAAACATAAATAAGACATTTTAACAAATATAGTGTTTTTGCTGGCATTTCTGAGTTTTGGTTCAGAGAACGCTGCAATACACCAAAATAACCCATTTTTGACATTTTAGTTCATTTGGCAAATAGTGTTGTTTTGCCTGCATTTCTGGATGGATGGATGGATTTGCTTTAGGCTCCGCAACAGCTGGGGTCATATGGCACCACAACTATAGTTGAAAAAAAAATTAAAATTAGTTAAAAAATAAAATTCTGTTTTGGAGGAAAAAAAAACTGAAAACTAATAAAGAAACAGGTTTTTTTTTTTTTTACTTTTACCTTGGTTTCTCTATATTGGATTGGTTTCATAAATTAATCGTTTTGAAGCAAAGCAATGCAAAATTACTTGAATAAACAAAGTTTTCAATCGATAGTTTTTTTTCACAAAACACTTTAAAAACACATAAATAAGACGTTTTAACAAATATAGTGTTTTGCCTGCATTTCTGAGTTTGGTGCATAAAACGCTGGAATATATCAAAATAACCCATTTTTGACATATTTTACTTTCTAAGACAAATAGTGTGTTTTGCCTGCATTTCTGTGTTTTTGTGCAAGAAAAGCTAAAAAGTACTAAAATAACACGTTTTTGTTACTTTTATTTTTTTTTCTCTATACTGGCTTGTTTTCATCAATTTTATGGTTTTGAAGCAAAACAATGTAAAAAATGACTTCAATAAACCAAATTTTCAATTGAGATAGTTTTTTTTTCATAAAACACTTTAAAATCACACAAATAAGACGTTTTAAGAAATATAGTGTTTTGTCTGCATTTCTGAGTTTTGGTGCATAAAATGCTTGAATACACCAAAATAACCCATTGTTGACATATTTCAGTTCTTTAGACAAATATTATGTTTTGCCTGCATTTCTGTGTTATGATGCAAAAAAAGCTGAAAGCTACTAAAATAATACGTTTTTGTTAATTTTACTTTGGTTTCTCTATATTGGCTTGTTTTCATCAATTTTTTCGTTCTGAAGCAAAACAATGTAAAATTATTTGAATAAAGAAAATTTTCAATCGAGATAATTTTTTTTTCATAGAACATCTTAAAAACACATAAATAAGTCGTAAAAAAAAATATATATAGTGTTTTGCCTCCATTTCTGAGTTTTCGTGCATAAAACGCTGGAATACACCAAAATAATTTTACCCATTTTTGACATATTTCAGATCCTTAAACAAATAGTGGGTTTTGGTAGCGTTTGTGGGTTTTGGTGCAAAAATCTGAAAAATACTAAAATAACACATTTGTTTACTTTTACTTTGGTTTCTCTATATTGGCTTGTTTCCATTAATTTCATAGTTTTGAAGCAAAGCAATGTAAAATGTCTTGAATAAACAAAATTATCAACCGAGATAGTTTAATATAAAAAAAAAAAAAAAAAAACACAAGACCATTTAGCAAATGTAGTGTTTTGCTTGCATTGTTAAGTTTTTGTGCATAAAACGCTGGAATACACTAAAATAACCTATTTTTGTCATATTTCAGTTCTTCAGAATATTAGTGTGTTTACCCTGCATTTCTGTGTTTTGATGATGTTTGGCTTGTTTTCATGAATTCTATCTTTTTGAAGCAAAAGAATGTATAAACAAAATTTTTAATCGAGATAATTTTAACAAATATAGTGTTTTGCCTGCATTTCTGAGTTTTCGTGCATAAAACGCTGGAATGCAACAAAATAACCCATTTTGACATATTTCAGATCCTTAGACAAATATTGTGTTTTGTTTGCACTTCTGTGTTTTGGTGCAAAAAAAAAAAAAGCTGAAAACTACTAAAATAACACGTTTTTGTTAATTTTTCTTTGTTTTCTCTATATGGCTTGTTTTCATGAATTTTATCGTTTCGAAGCAAAACAATGTAAAATGATTTGAATAAAGAAAATTTTCAATCGAGATATTTAGTTTTTCATAAAACACCTTAAAACACATAAACAAGACGTTTTAACAAATATAGTGTTTCACATGCATTTCTGAGGTTTTGCGCATGAAAAGCTGGACACACCAAAATAACCCATTTTTTACATATTTCAGATCCTTAAACAAATAGTATGTTTTGGTAGCTTTTTTGGGTTTTGGTTAAAAAAAATCTGGAAACTACTAAAATAACACGTTTTTGTTACTCTTTCTTTGGTTTCTCTATATTGACTTGTTTTCATCAATTTTATAGTTTTAAAGTAAAGGAATGTAAAATGACAGGAATAAACTAAATTTTCAATCGATAGTAAAAAAAAATCACCTTAAAAGTACATAAATGAGACGTTTTAGTAAATATTGTGTTTTGCTTGCATATCTGAGTTTTGATGCATAAAACTCTGGAATACACCAAAGTAACCCATTTTTGACATATTTCAGTTCCTTAGATAAATAGTGTGTTTTGCCTGCATCTTTTTTGTGTTTTGGTGGAAAAAGAGATGAAAACTACTAAAATAACATGTGTTTCTTAATTTTACTTTGGTTTCTCTATATTGGCTTGTTTTCATGAATTTTATCATTTTGAAGCAAAACAATGTAAAATGACTTTAATAAACAAAATTTTCAATTGAATTTTTTTTTCATAAAACACCTTAAAAACATAAATAAGACATTTTAACAAATATAGTATTTTGCCTGAATTTCTGAGTTTTTGTGCATAAAATGCTGGAATACAACAAAAAAATCCTTTTTTGACATATTTCAGATCTTTAAACAAATAGTGTGTTTTGGTAGCATTTCTGTGTTTTGGTTGGGAAAAAATCTGAAAACTACTAAAATAACATGTTTTTGTTACTTTTACTTTGGTTTCCCAATATTGGCTTGTTTTCATCAATTTTATGATTTTGAAGCATAATGTAAAACAAATAGTGTATTTTGGTAGCAGGTAGTAGACACATACTGAAACAATAACTTACTCCCAGTGAGATCTAATAGCACTAGTTCATTGGGTGCTGTGAACCTTCCATTAAAGCTTGCTGTGATCTCGCTGAATGTTTCCCTTTATGTCTCACAACTCAAGGGGGGAGTCACAGCCCCTCTAAAGACAACTCTCCTTCTTCACACAAAACTATCTGCACCTACTACACATACACCCTTCACTTCAAATCATAATTTAAAAGAAAAATGGGACCCGAAAATAATGCCTTTCAAATCATAATTTAAAAGGAAAATGGGAGCCGAAAACAATGCCTCGGAGTCCCCTTTTTGGGACGGGACCATGAATAATGTTAAAGACCACAAATGCCTTGACACCTCTCTCAACTTTTCTACATTAACTTCTGCATCATTCGCGGTCTCAGATCTAATTTTCAATCTCTGGAACACCACCTCTCCTCTATTAAACCTCTTCTTTTCCTCACCGAAACACACCTGTCTGAGGCAAGTGACAGTAATCCCTTCTCTGTTCTCTCCTACTTTCTCTATTCTTATTTTCATTCCAAAGCTGGATGTTGCGTCTATGTGCGCAACGACTTAACTTGCTCTCGTGCCCATTGCTCCTGAGTCTTCCGAATTTTCCACCATCTGGCTACGACTTAACAGTCACTCTCAAACTAACTTAATCTGTGTTGTTTATCTCTCCCCTAACTCTTTTGACTATAGTAAATTCTTCGACTACTTAACTTCTAAAGTGGAGCACATTCTGTCTCTCCACCCTTTCGCTGAGTTTTCCATTCTTGGAGATTTCAATGTTCACCACCAGCTTTGACTTTCCTCTCCCTTCACTGACCACCCTGGTGGACTAGTCTTCAACTTTGCTATCCTCCATGACCTAGAGCAACAGGTGCAACACCCTACTCGTATTCCTGACCGTCTTGGAGACACGCCCAACTTTCTTAATCTCTTCCTCACCTCTAACCCTTCTGCTTATTCTGTCACCCTTTCATCTCCGTTGGGCTCCTCCGATCACAATCTCAATTCTGTATCTTGTCGTATTTCTCCAATCCCTCCGCAGGATCCCCCAAAGCGAAAGTGCCTCTGGCGTTTTGCCTCTGCCAGCTGGGGGGGGACCTGAGGAGGTATTATGCTGATTTTCCCTGGAATGATTATTGCTTCCGTGTCAGAGGCCCATCTCTTTGTGCTGAACGCATAACGGAGGTGTTAGTATCTGGCATGGAGGCGTACATTCCTCATTCTTTTTCTCAACCTAAACCTTCTAAACCCTGGTTTAACTCAGTCTGCTCTCGTGCTTTACATGATAGAGAGGTTGCCCACAAAAGGTACTTGAGCCTTCCATCTCCTGAATCTCATGCACTTTATATCTCTGCCCGGAATCATGCCAAGTCTGTTCTTCAACTTGCCAAACACTCTTTCATAATATGTTAGTATGCCCTTATGTACTGCCCGTGCTCCGTTTTCTGTAAAACATTTTATTTATAGAATCAGTTTGGCTGGCTTGAGGTGTCGTCACTCGTCACGTCTTTCCCTCAGTTCTCGCTCGCCGCCGCCTCAGGCGACACGCTCGCATCCAGCCTCTCGTTTGCTCGGCTATAGCTGTTGTGTCTTGTGATACTATTAAATACACGTTCATAATGGACTCAGGTGTCTCCATGCTATCCCAGTTTAAGGACAACTACCACATAATTGGTAGCAGCGGTGAAGGACCAGTGATATGCGAGTGACTCAGGAGGAGACGAGTGTGCTGGGTGACGCCGTGGTGTGGAGGTGGTGTTTGTTGTGCTAGTGGCTGCTGTCTCTGCCTGCTGTTTTGCGTAGGCTTATCAACGTTTGGATCTTCCTACAGCTACGGGAATATCAGCTGTTTCTTGCTGTATTGTGCTTTGCTGTCTCCAGCCTCCAGCAACTCTCCCCTGCTGTATTTGGCCTGCCACTGCCTGCTGTATTATGTAGGCTTATCGACGCTTGGATCTTCCTACCTACAGCTTCGGTTTGCAAGTTTCTGCCTGCAGTTCCCCCCTGCTGACTGCCTGCTAGACTGCTGTGTTCTTACGTAGTCTTGTGAAGCCACGTGCACTTTCCTGCTACGCAGCAAGTCGCTACACATTCCTTCGCTCTCTCGTGAGCTGTGCTTGAAGTCGCCACCTGTCACCCCTCCAGCTTCTGCCGTCTTTTGTATAAGTATAACATATACTTTTGTGCTTTGCTGTGAGTTTTTAGGCGATTACAGTGTGTTTTCCCGCCAAGATCCGTCCTGGCGCGCCATTTTATGCTTCTCAGCTTCTTCACTACCTCAACTGACGCCCCTTTTAAATCCTTCTACACAAATACGCTGGGTTAGTTCGTTCAGGGTGAGTCAGTGAGTTTATCTTGTGGTGTTTATTGTTTTTATTGTTTTCTTTCTCGCGTTGGCGCCATAATTCCGGCGTCCCCTGTGTTCTCTTAATGTTTGAGTGTTTCAGCTTCTCCCATTGGCTGCTACTTGTATCCTGTGATTTGATTGGCTCCCGTCTGGCCGCCATCTTGATATTTTTCCGGGCTCTTCGGTGATTGGTTTCGGCACCTTGCCCTTGTCTCTGATTGGCTGTCACAGCCGCGGATGCTTTAAATGTCTGTTTTTGGGCTAGTATATATATATATATATATATATATATATATATATATATATATATATATATATATATTTTTTCCTATGTGTAGGCCTGCTTTTTTATTATATTACCCTTGCAGCCTCATAAGCTCAATTATTTGATGCATTTTCTTTAATTTGCCAGTGCTACAATGTTATTTACAAGTGCAACTGTTTTTTGTGCACTGTTTATTTTATTTACTGTGTCTTTCTCTCCCCTTTAGAGTGACCTTGAAATTTTTCTCTGTTTTTTGTTTGTTTCTTGCTTTCTGCTTATACTTCATTGTTTTCTCTCTGCATTTTCTGTCTGCCCATGCTGTTGGCTAGTTATTTTATTTTCAGTATTATTTTTCTTACACTGTACATATAATTATTTTCTTGTGTATTTTTTTCCCTGTTGATTTTTTTTTTTAATGTCTATGTGTGATTTTCATTATATTTTTGTATGTTCATGCCTGGATTTTCATCGCAGACTGAGACTACTACTGCTTCTGATTATGAAATGAGTGTCTGTGATGTGTTTTCATTGCTGCTGATATCCCAGCCAGTGTATGGTGTATGGTAATGTATGTCATTGTGTTCCATTGAATACTTATTGAGTGTTTTTCAGTGTAACCACTCCAGTGAATTTTTTTTTAGTATCTCATGCTTGATTTGCATCTTGTCTCAGGTGTTATATTTATTTTTATAATTGTACCATCTGTAATTTTTTTTTTATTCAGCATTGAAATCACTGCCTGAAGTTTTCTCAGCAGTACTTCCATGTACTTTTGATAGCAATTGCAGTGCCTGGTGTATTATGAAAAAACTAATATTTTTGCCTGTCCAAGCTTGACTGTGCTGTGCCCTGTTACTCCACTTGTGCTACGAGATATACTGCCCAAGTGTGTGTTTTTTTAATGAGCCCTGGACGTAGTCACTTCATTTTGCTTCAGAGTGTAACTATAACGCCTTACTTTATTGCTGTTTTTACCTTCTTTGTTTTATGTTGCTACGCTGTGGTAAGCTTTATTCTTGTACCATGTCTTCTCATGATGATAACACTACTACTACCACAGTTGCTACTGTCACTACTATGACTACTACTCTTACTACAACAACTACTACTACTCTACTACTACATCTACTACTACAACTACTACAACTACTGCTAATGTCCCTCCTGTTCCTTCTACATTGTTTGAAAGCCCTGTGCTTGCTCCAATTTTTAAACTCTTACACCATGACCCTTCAATCCATAAGTTTGGAGGTGATGACATCTCTCAGTATTCTCCTTTACAATTCTTGCAACAATGTGAAGACAGTATTCGCAACTCTGACATCACTTCAGGTGTTGATAAAATTTCTTTTGTGCTTTCCCAGTTACAGCCAGGATCTATTGCTGCTGATTTAATGTCAGCTTCTGTTTTTAATCCTAAAACCCTGAACTATGATTATGACGCTTTCAGAGCAAATTTCTTACAAGCATTTGGTATGCCCCAACAGCCAGATTCATTCCAGTGGGTCTTTGACGGAGCAGACACGATGACTAACAATTTTGGTGTCCTCAATTGCTTAAGAGCTCTTCCTCGCTCTGCTGAATTAGCTTCTGCTGCTGTTGATTTACTTAAAGCTTCAAATTGGATTACAAATGGTACAATAACTGAGCAGCGATTTCATGATATCATTGAATTTCTCTATTACATTAACTTTTTGAACCCTAGTGAGCACAGAATTGCGTCTACACTTACATACACTCAGACAGATAATCTACTTGATTTCTCATCCAAAATTGCTTCTAAATTAAAAGAACATCCAACTCAAGTGCACGTTGTAGCTTCCACTACTGCTACTTCACCTTTAAATTCTGCTAACCAGACTTCACAACCCAGTGCACCAGTTTCTGATAAGCAACATGCTGTGTATGCTTGCACTTACTGTCACAAACAGGGACATACCATTAAACGTTGTTTTTTGCGACAGCGTCATGAAAGAAATGCAGCGCGTTCTCCCTCAGCTCAGCGTCTTTCTCGCTATGAGTCTCTTCAAGACTCCCGACATGTCACAAGCTCTGTGCCCAGTCATCCGAGATTGTTTTCTCGGCAGGGACGTCCTGCGTCGCGTCTAATTCTTGAACGACCACCTAAGACTTGCTTTATTCATGGTCCAGGTAATCATTCTTCTGAAAAATGCTTTAAAATTCAGGGCCTTCAGCGTCAGCAACATGTTACTGTGTCTTCACCACAGTCAAATTTTTACCGGCGCCATCATTCTCCTCCCACAACGTAGACATTCTTTCAGACATGCCAGTCCCGTCTATTCCTACAGTTATTGCTGCGACGGCGCGACGTCTTCATTTGCAAATGTACACATATGTCTCTCCCTTCCCAGTTTGCATTGATACAGGAGCTGACTGTAGCTTACTGACAGAACGTGCTTACCAGCACCTTAATGAATTGTGTGATGTTCCTCTATCAAAAGAGAACCAGATTTTTCATGCAGCTGAAGGCTCTCCTCTCAATATTATTGGTTCAGTGACTTTGCCTGTGTTCTTTCATAATCATAATATTTCCTCGCTATCATGCTGTCAGCCATAATGGATTCATGTATTATGCTTCAGACTCGCCTGTTTCTGTTCTTACAGTTGCCTCACCACGCGTACATTTTGAACAGTCATGTCTACCTGCTTTTGACGAAGCACTGTTCCTGCAGCGTACTCAGAATCCTTCGTCCCCGTAGTCAAACTTAGCACCTTCGTCCCCGGAGTCGAAACGTTCTGTCTCCCCGGATTGTTGTGCGGCTGTCATTGTTGGTGACCAGTTTATAGGTCCTACTTCGGCAACTAAAGTTCCAGTGCGTGTTCTTCATGCTCCAGTTGGCGCATGCGTGATCTTACATCCTGATAGTGCCAGGATCCAGCGTTTAGCTTTAGAAAGTACACTCTCTACCATGCGATGTGGTCACCTAACTGATGCCTTAGTCACTAATCTCACAGGTTCGTCCATTACGCTTAAAAATGGCGTGCACCTTGGTTCCTATAGTGTGATAGATGAATTTTCTTTTCAGGATTCTCCACCTTTGATAGGAGCTGTACATTCACAGTCTGCTAGTTCCTGCTCTTCAGTTGAACTGATCACTCAGTTGGAGGCGCATGTCAAAGTTGCAGATTTTCCTGCAGAAGCACAGCGTCTCTATGACATTCTTGTAGCTCACAGACAAGCTATTGCCTTACCAGGTGAACCTTTAAGTGTTACTGACCGTGTACAGCATCATATTGACCTTCAGCCTAACACGTGCCCTATCCATGTTCCGTCTTATCGCTTCCTCATTCTCAGCTCAAAATTTAGTGCAAGGCATGCTTGACGAAGGTATTATTCAAGAGTCGTACTCTCCATGGAACTCTCGCTCTCTTCCTTGTGCCAAAGAAAGATGGTTCCTACCGTGCAGTCATTTTCTTTAGGATGGTTAACCATGTCACAGTTCCTGACCATTATCCCTTGCCAGTACTTAGCGACATTTTACAGTCCATTGGTAAGGACAATTCACAAAACTTGATTTGAAAAGTGGATTTTGGCAAATTCCATTGTCTCCTAGTAGCAGACCCATTACTGCATTTTCTACGACAAAAGGTAATTTTGAGTGGCTTCGTTGCCCCATGGGTCTTCGTAACTCTCCACTAACCTGCCAAAGACTAGTAAATTCACTCTTCCAAGGTCTTATTGACGATGGGTTGTTTGTCTATCTTGATGATTTAATTTTAGTCTCTAAAGATTTAGACAGTCACTTTCACAAACTTGCCCTAGTGTTACAGAAATTCATAAAAGCTGGTCTTAAGCTTAACATCACAAAATGTCAATTCTTGCGTTCTGGCATTGAATTTCTTGGCCATGTGGTAGATCGCCATGGTATTCACACTACGAACGCTAAAGTCAAAGCTGTTCAAGCCTTTCTAACCCTGACCACGACTAAGAATGTCCGATCTTTCTTGGGATTAGCAGGATATTATCGTGCGTTCATTAAGAATTTTGCCACTTTTGCGTCTCCACTAACGCATCTTATGAAGAAAGATGTGCCCTTTCATTGGGATGCAACTCATGACTACAGCTTCACTGTTCTTAAATCAGCTCTTACACAAGCTCCAGTGTTATCATTTCCTGACTACTCTTTGCCTTTTGTGATTTGTTCAGATGCATCTTCACAAGGAATTGGTTCTGTCCTGATGCAACAAGTCGTCCCCAAGTCATTGTTTTCGCTAGTCGCGTACTTAATGCTTGTGAATCACGTTACTCAATGACAAATCTAGAAGCTCTTGCGTTAGTTTGGTCTCTTAAACACTTCCGTGACATCATTTACGGTTATCCAATTACTGTGTTTACTAACCATGTTGCCGTCACACAACTTTTCAAAGGCAAAAATTTATCTAGCTGTCTAGCTAGATGGTTCCTCACCATTGAAGAATTTAATCCTGACATCAAATACTAATTTAGTAGCGGACGCGTTGTCCCGCAATGTTGCAGTTACTTCAATTACTCAAGTGTCAAATTAGCCAGTGCTCAGACAAGAGATCCTACCTTGTCTAAAGTCATCCAGTGTTTACAGTTTGATGCTCACTCTGTTTTGCCAAAATTGCCTTTTCCCTTGTCTGAATTTAGCTTACAAGATGACATCTTGCTACGTAAAGTAATGATTGATGATCAACTAGTGAATCAACTTGTCATTCCAAATAGTTTGTTTCCTACAGTACTGTCTCTTATTCATGATCTCCCTCACGCAGGTCATCCTGGTCGTGACAAGTCCATTGCAATGGCACGTACTAAGTATTTTTGGCAAAATATGTCACGAGACATCACTAATCATGTTTCTCAGTGTGTTGATTGTGCTCTCAACAAAGGAAATACCAAGACTGCTCCTATTCAAGAGTATCCTACTCCCGCATGTCCGTTTGAGACAGTAGCGATTGTTCTAGTATGCGTAGATAATTTCAGCCGATACACAGTACTCATTCCTTTGCCTAATAAATCTGCTTCTAGCATTGCACATACTTTTGTTTCTCATTTTATTTGCCCTTACACTACTCCTTCTGTATTGCTTAGTAATAATGGTGCAGAATTTAAAAATGAAGTGCTTCAGAAAATTTGTCAACATTTTCACATTACTCAAACTTTCATCACTGCCTACCATCCTGCTTCCAATGGATTGGTAGAGAGAACTAATCGTAAAATTCTTACCATTTTGAGACATTTAGTGGGTAAATTTCATGAATCTTGGCAAGATTGGCTCCCTCATGTGAATGCTTGTATAAATGCCACTATCAATTCATCTACTGGTAAAACTACACATTCTATTGTATTTGGACATGATAAACGTTTCCCCTTTGACATGTTAGAGCAACCGCGTATTCCAGTATATTCTGTTGATGACTATGTTCAAAACCAAGCACGAATTATGCAAATTATTCATGATAAAGTGCGTAGTACACTCCAGTTGTCACGTACTCAAATGACTCAACGTCAACATGCAAAAGCTACTCCTGTCCCCTTTGACATTAATGATATAGTATTTAAATCTGCACCTGAACGGCAGTCAAAATTAAACACTAAATATTCAGGTCCCTTTTTAATCCAAGAAAAATTAACAGTAAATAAAATTAAAATTTTTGATCCTTCTGCTCAGACGTCAGAAGTCGTCCATGCAGACAGACCTAAAAAGAGTGATGTTTGTGTTGCTATGCCTTCACCCTTACCTCTTCCACCTGTCTCGTCTAGCTCTGTGTCTTCATCTACTTCCTTACCTTCTTCGTGTGATGATTAGCTACATATATAGTTCTAATGCCAGTGATTTGCATTTTGTGTTTAATTATTTGTGTGATTTCTTTTATGTACCATGATGATTTCTTTTATGTACCATGATGATTTCTTTTATGTACCATGATGATTGTTTTTGTTACATGATGATGATTATATGTCAAAATATTTTTGATGAAGCTCATGATTACATGTACAATTTTTTTTTTTTTTATAAAGTGCATGCTTACATGCTAATATATTTTTTTGATGATGATGATTGAATATTTATCAGCAGCTGATATATATATATATATATATATATATATATATATATATATATATATATATATATATATATATATATATATATACTTATTTCCACTGTGTAATGTTTCCGAGGAGGAGGAGGAGGAGGATTTTATATAAGGCGCCGCAACGGCTAAGGTCAATTGGCGCCGCCGACAAAAAGGTTTAAAAGAAAATTTATAAAATAACTAAAAACAGTTGAAAACAATAAAATTGAAAATAGCTAAAAAAAAAAAAAAAAAAAAAAATATATATATATATATATATATATATATATATATATATATATATATATATATATATATATATATATATATATATATATATATATATATATATATATATATATATATATATTTTTATATAACATTAAAATACATATATAAAATTCTAAAATTCACAAATAAGGGAGAAGGCAAGCCTCTCCCAAAAAATCGAATACATCATGGCCAAGGGCCAGACACGCTGGTCCAAGGACCTTTGAAATATAATAGACACCGCTATCCCTACCGCGACAGCGGTAGAGGTAGCGGTGTCGTAACTCAATCAAACTTGGGCACTCTACCAATAGGTACCGCACGGTAAGCGGCACCAAGCAGTCATCACAGTAAAGTTGAGGTTTCCTGGTCAGGAGGTACCTTTGTGTAAGCTACGGTGACCTATACGAAGTCGCGTCAATAAAGTCTGTGCACAGCGATCCCGGACATTGGTGTATGTCCACTGAGGGAGTGTGGAAGTAGTGATCTCTCCCATTTTCTAGGTTGCGACCCCCGTTAGCCATCTCCTTTGCCAAATTGCTGCAATCGCCACACGAATTGCATTAAATACATCTCAAAACGGAACAGGAGAAGGAGATGGAGCGTGACTTGCTGCCACTTTAGCGAGGCGGTGTGCGTGTTCATTCCCTGGAACACCAACGTGACCAAAGACCCAACAGAACCCAACACGATATCCTCGTTGTGTCAGAAGATACAGCCACTCTAGGGCTGATAAAAGGATATAGTGCAAGAGAGAGAAGTAAGAGCACTGCGACAGTCACCAAAAATTGTAAAAGACGAAACCGGTAGAGTAAAAATTATCTGTAAAGCTAGGACTGTGGCAGACAGGTCCGCAATAAAGACGGATGCCACTAAAGGAAGGTTGCCACACCGATAAAAAGAAGGGAAAACCACACTAAACTCAACGCCTGCGTCGGATTTGGAACCATC
Source organism: Portunus trituberculatus (assembly GCF_017591435.1). Classification (NCBI taxonomy): domain Eukaryota; kingdom Metazoa; phylum Arthropoda; class Malacostraca; order Decapoda; family Portunidae; genus Portunus; species Portunus trituberculatus. The sequence continues at coordinate 14,247,129 of NC_059271.1, read as the reverse complement.
AGTAAAAACAGGGATATCATCAGAATGCATAAAAAAGTGTTCTAAAAACCGTGTGTGGGACAGAGCTGGCAGAAAATCCTTCTTGCCATCCATGGCAGGAGGGCATATTGAAACAACCGGAAGCTGCCAAGAACCAACTCGTGGGAGCCGGAAAGAGTAGACAGGAGTGGGGTCGATGGACAAATTTAACATGAGGTTTACCACTCGAAGAGCAAAAGGTTTAGGTCCCTCGGTCGAGGGACATATGCCTGCGAGCGCGAGTCCCGCAACATTGACAGACAAGGGACAGAATCGGGAAGACGGTAGGTGCGAAACCAACACAGGAGCATCAAAGACTAGCGCCGGAGGTCGAGCGGCCAGAAACCAGCATCCACTAGAAGGCTAGGCATTGGAGATGACCGAAATGCACCTATAGCCAAAGGGAACCCAGGCTTGATGCGCAGAGTCAAGCGTGCGTAGTAGTGCATCCGTTGCGGATGAGTAGATCTCAGCCGTATTTCAGCTTGGGAAGTATGTGTGCGCGGTGAAGCAGCATCAAAGTGTCCCTGTCCGCACCCCAAGAGGTGTGACTTAAAACCCGAAGAAGGGATAATGCCTGCCGACAAGACGCCTTAAGAGACCGGAAATGGGGAACCCAGGTGAGACGGTTGTCAAATAAAAGGCCAAGATATCGAGTCGCCTCCACACATGAGAGGCGTCTATTGGCGAGGTATAAATCCGGGTCTAGATGGACACCACAATTTCGACAAAAATGCATAGACACGGTCTTTGAGGTGGAGAATCGAGAATCGTTTATGGTGGCCCAATTGGAAACCTGATTTATTGCCAGTTGGAGCTTTTGCTCAATCAGTGACATGCTAGCAGCAGCAAAAGATATGCAAAAGTCGTCCACATATAAAGAGCTGTGAACGCCATTCGGTAGAGTATCTATAACACCATTTATTGCAACAGCGAATAGCGTAACGCTAAAAAAACTTCCCTGTGGGACACCGTCATGTAAAGCAGTGGCATCGGAGAGAACACTCCCCCACTTGAACCCGTAAAAGACGTCTGGATAAAAACTGCTGGATGAAAATAGGAAGGTGGCCACGGAGACCCAAATTAAAAAAGGAACGTAAAATCCCATGACACCAAGCTGTGTCGTAGGCCTTCTCCAGGTCAAAAAATACAGTAACCTGGTGGTGGTGATTAGGGAAAGCCTCACAAATAGAAGACTCTAGGGATAAAAGAGCATCCGTAGTAGACCTCATCTATCGGAAGCCGTACTGTACCGATGACAAGTACTTCCCCCTCTCCAAATACCACATGAATCTTACATTTATCATCTTTTCTAACATTTTACAAATACAAGACGTCAAAGATATAGGACAGTAATTCGTAGCCTGGAGATGATCTTTTCCAGGCTTCGGAAATGGGAGAACCACTGCCACAGCCCAAGAAGATGGAAAGTCACCGGTATGCCAAATCATGTTATATACATTTAATAAAAAGTTAAAAGCCCGGTCAGACATGTGACGCAAAAAGGCATAAGGAATGTCGTCTGGACCAGGAGAAGAGTCATGACACTGGGACAAAGCAGTCCGCAAGTCGGAGGCAGAAAAGGGGAGGAAGAAAAATTTATGCCGAGAGATTCCATTCTCTGGCGATGACGTGCGCCCTGGGCTGCAGGATCCTTCCGGGAAACACTGGCAAAGTGCTATGCGACATAGTCTCTTGCAGAGCTACACAGGCTGGAGAGAACTCCGACAGTAAAGCTCGGAGTTCCCCCCACGAGGCACGAAGGCCTCTACAGTTCCACTGTAGAAGCTTGAAAATGACTATTTGGGTGCAGTGGACGAGTGAGCCTTTTGAGGCTGCCCAGGACTGACCTGCCTAGAAATAATCAAACGACGAGAAGACACCGGGAATTGAGATGTGCCGGGTCGTTGAACCGCAGCCTTTCGGCTTATCGTTAGGTGATGCAAACCTTCATCACTTCTACCGGTCTTCGGAGGACGAGGATCAGGCAAGACTGCACTTTCCGATACAGTGGGTCCACGAGGTATGGCTGTGACAATATCATCGGACGTCTCCATGCTAAGACCATCCTCATCATAAGAAGCCTGATCTGAGACGGAGGGCGGCACAGGAGGCTGAGCAGAAACAACTGGAGCTACCATTGCAGGGCGGTCCCTGGAGGACTCACGGTCCCGTGCACCGGGAGAAACCTTAGATTGTTTGAGCTGAGCTAAATCTATCGACTCCGCAGAGCCACGGTGGCGCTTGGTCAAGCTCTTCAAAGGCTTAGGCGATACAGGTGGCAAATGGACATCTACTACATGGGTTACTTTGGTCAAGTCCGTATTGTTTTCGTCACTTCTAAGAGACGACTCAACCGAGTTATTGGACAAAACGGCAAACCTGTTAGCCAGATGAACAGTAACACACGCCTTAACAGAGTGAGAGGTAGCAAGAGGAGTTGTCTTCATACCGGCAGACTCGGCTGAAGAGCGAGCGGCCAATGAAGCATAAGATGTTGCACCAGTACCGTCTTTCTGGCGGTAAAGTAGTTCACAGCGGGCGCTACCTAAACTGATGAACTGACTGTTACCGAGCTGTAAAATATCCTGTTCCAAGCGATACATAGGGAATTGCCTGGAACGTACTTGGTGAGCATCACGGCAATGAAAACAATAAGCAGCAGCATTGCAATGCTCCTCAGAAGCTTTTACCGTAACGTAGGAATAACATGAGAAACACTGAAGAGGGCGAGAAACAAAACGCCTCACCCTAAGTTTGATAGGACAGATATTAACACGGTCAGGGAGGGCGGAACCAAAGAAGGTGAGAAGGACCATGTTGGAGGAGTTCCTTATCTTAGTCACCTTCTGGACTGAGTTAGGACACATAGCCAGTATTTCCTCCTCAGGAAATTCATGGAGATCCTGACTGTAAACACAACCTTTACTGTAATTAAAGGTGGGATGTGCCTTTATGACTAGTCTCAAACATGCTGTCAGAAGGACATGGTAGATTTTGCAACATCCTTGCCTGCGCGATATTCTGTAGTACGCCACAAACCAACGTGGAGGCGGAATCTGGCGGACTTCAGGAAATGAACTCTCTGAATGGTGGTCAAAAAGATTTGGGATGTAGTCCGTTTCACTGTCCGAAATATTGCGAGAGTGGAGAAGTTCTGTTTTGAAGCCAGAGCTGGCAAGGGGAAGAGATGTTACATGTTCATAAGCCAGACGGGCTTCGTCACATGAAAGAATAGTCACATAGCAGCGGTTAGATGGAAAATCCTTATCATAAACAAGTCGAATGCGAAGAACTGTGCCATACACCTTGAGAAGTGAGTGCAAGGCGTGATAAGAAAATGATGGGTTAACATTTACCATCACAAGGGAGTCATGTGCAGCAGAAATACGTCCCTCAGAAGAACTCCCAGAACAGGAGACTGCTGTGGGATGCCCTTGTGGAGGGGAATCCTCCTCCTTACTCAGACCTGAAGATGACGTCTCGTGGGCCAGGTTAGCCACCTCACGAGAAACTAAATGTTTTTTGTGTTTTCCCCATAAAAAAACAGCTACACAAAAGATTGGCTTCAAGGGCAAGGGAAACCACCTACTGGGACTACAGTAGGAGGGAGCGCTGGCTGCCGTGGACGGGGTACCTCGTCCCCATGCGGACCAGTCGTTTTAAAAAAAGGCCTCACATGCTACGAATGTTTGTCCACGACAGAGCTGAGACCCCCTAAGCATCCCAGCCTTGACACTCAACCATCCAGCATAGGACGGCCTTTACTGGGCGATCACTCCAGCGGGTGGCCCCGCTGTCCGCTGGCAGCCTACGTAGGAACCATTTAGTCTGGCCCCTCACTGGCGACCTTACTAGCATGGGTAGCCCTCTCCCCCTCGAAAGGGCAGAGCAGGGGCCTAAGCCCCCTCTAGCTTAGCTCGCCAGGACACAGGGGCACGCAAGCCCACCCCACCACGACAAGGCGGTTCCCATCTGGGGGTATTTTCGGGGGACGCCTCGAGAACTTACTATGTGAACTTACTATGTGCCATGTTGTATGTTCTTACAAATTCTATTTAGTGATCAGTGATTATAAACCTTATACAAAAAAAAACTTATATTTTTGTGAGTCATGTAATGAAAATTAATGAAATGAAAACAAAAAAATTAGTAAAAATGAATGATATTTTTGTGATTGATGATATTAAAATTTGAAAATTAATGAAAAAAAAGTGTAATGAAAATTAGTGAAAAAGTTAATATTCTTGAAAGTGATCAGATGACAATTACTGATACGACCATGTTTATGTGAATAATGAACATTCCAGTGTTGACCTCACATTTTTTTTTTAGATGAACTCTTATTTTAGTGTTTATTTATTTATTTTTTTTTCTCTCTCATGATCATTACCTTCAGTGCGGGGTCGCACTGTTGTGCGTGCCCGAGCCATATGTTAGTATGTCCTTATGTATTGCCCTAGCTCCGTTTTCTGTAAAACATTCTATTTATCGAATCAGTTTGGCTGGCTTCCTTTCAGTTCTCGTTCGCCGCCGCCTCAGGCGACACGATCGCATCCAGCCTCTCGTTTGCTCGGCTATACCTGTTGTGTCTTGTGATACTATTAAATACACGTTCATAATGGACTCAGGTGTCTCCATGCTACCCCAGTTTAAGGACAACTACCACAATAAATAGAAAATGTCAAAATCTTTCAAACTCAAACTCCCCTCGTGACTTCTAGCATCTAGCCAAAAACATCTGAAATGACTTCACTTTTTCATCTTTCCCTCCTTTATTTCATCTTGAAGGTACTACTGACATATCTTTTGTCTCTAAAGCTGAACTCTTTTCTCATACCTTTGCTCAAAACTCCACCTTGGACGATTCTGGGCTTGTCACTCCCTCTCCTCTTCCCTCTGACTATTTCATGTGTACAATTAAAATTCTTCATAATGATGTTTTCTATGCTCTTGCTGGCCTAAACCCTCGAAAGGCTTATGGATTTGATGGGATCCCTCCTATTGTTCTCAAAAACTGTGCTTCCGTGCTTGCACCTTCCTAGTTGTTGCGGCGCTTAAACGAAATCCATCCATCCATCCGTGCTTGCACCTTGCCTGGCCAAGCTCTTCCAACTTTGTCTATCGACTTCTACCTTTCCTTCCTGCTGGAAGTTCGCCTACATTCAGCCTGTTCCTAAAAAGGGTGACCGTTCTAACCCCTCAAACTACCGTCCTATAGCTTTAATCTCTTGCTTGTCTAAAGCTTTTGGATATATCCTGAATAGGAAGATTCTCAAACATCTTTCACTTCACAATCTTCTGTATGATCGCCAGTATGGCTTCCATCACGGTGGTGGATTTGCCTTAGGCGCCGCAACAGCTGGGGTCTTATGGCGCCGCAACTATAGTAAAAAAAAAAAAAAAATGAATAAAAGTAGTTAAAAAAATAAAACTAAAGTTAACTAAAAACTAAGACTACAATAAAATTAAATAAAACATTAAAATACATAAGAAATAAAATTTACAAATTGGGGAGGAGGCTCGCTTCTCCCAGAAAGCTAAAAACGTCATGGCCAGGGGCCAGAGAAACTGGTCCGAGGACCTTTGAGAGATAGTAGACACCGCTATCCCTACCGCGATAGCGGTAGAGGTAGCGGTGTCTTAACTCGATCAAACTAGGGCACTCCACCAACAGGTGCCGCACGGTGAGCAGCACCAAACCCTCATCACAGTAAGTTTGAGGGTCCATGGTCAGGAGGTACCTTTGTGTAAGGTACGTGTGACCTATACGAAGTCGCGCCAATAAAGTCTGTGCACGGCGAAACCGGACATGGGTGTAAGTCCACTGAGGGAGTGTGGAACTAGTAATCTCTCCCATTTTCGAGGTTGCGATCCCCGTTAGCCATCTCCTCTGCCAAATTGCTTCAATCGCCACACGAATTGCATTAAATACATCTCGAAACGGAACAGGTGAAGGAGATGGAGCGCGACTTGCTGCCTCTTTAGCGAGGCTGTCTGCGTGTTCATTCCCTGGAATACGTACGTGACCAGGGACCCAACAGAAACGAACACGGTATCCTCATTTTATAAGAAGATATAGCCACTCCAGGGCTGATAAAACCAAAGGGTGAAGGGAAATAAAAGAAGAGAGAGCAGTAAGAGCACTGCGACAGTAATTAAAAATTGTAAAAGACAAAACCGGGAGTGTAAAAATAATCTGTAAAGCTAGGACTATGGCAGATAGCTCCGCAGTAAAGACGGAAGCTACCGAAGGAAGGCTGCCAGACCGATAAAAAGAGGGGAAAACCACACTAAACCCAACGCTTCCGTCGGATTTGGAACCATCAGTAAAAACTGGGAAGTCATCAGCATAAAAAAAGTGTTCTAAAAATCGTGTGTGGGACAGAGCTGGCAGAAAATCCTTCTTGCCATCCATGGCAGGAATGCATATTGAAACAACCGGAAGCTGCCAAGAACCAACTCGTGGGAACCGGAAAGAGTAGACAAGAGTGGGGTCGATGGACAAATCCAACATGAGGTTTGCCACACGAAGGCCAAAAGGTTTAGGTAGACTCGGTCGAGTGACATATGCCTGCGAACGCGAGTCCCGCAACATTGACCCACCCAGATGGGAATCGCCTTGTCGTGGTGGGGGATTGAGTGCCCCTGTGACCTGGCGTGCGGAGCCACCCGCTGGAGGAATCGCCCAATAGGGGCCGTCTTGTGCTGGATGGTTGGGTGTCCAGGCTGGGATGCTTTGGGAGGGGGGGTCTCAGCTCTGTCGTGGACAAACTTTCGTATGATGTGGGACATTTTTTTTAAAACGACTGGTCCGCATGGGGACGAGGTACCCCGTCCACAGCAGCCAGCACTCCCTCCCATTGTAGTCCCAGTAGGTGGTTTCCCTTGCCCCTGGAGCCATTTTTTGTGTAACTTTATATATATGGTGAACCACAAAAAACTGTCAGGTTTTTGTGAGGTGGCTGACCTGGCCCGCGAGAAGTCATCTTCAGGTCTGAGTGGAAAGGAGGATTCCCCTCCACAAGAACCTCCCGCAGCAGTCTCCTGTTCTGGGAGTTCTTCTGAGGGACGTATTTCTGCTGCATATGACTCCCTTGTGATAGTAAATGTTAACCCATCATTTTCTTATCACGCCTTGCACTCACTTCTCAAGGTGTATGGCACGGTTCTTCGCATTCGACTTATTTCTGATAAGGACTTTCCATCTAATCGCTGCTATGTAACGTTTATGTCATGCGATGAAGCCCGTTTGGCAGTAGAACATGTAGCATCACTGCCCCTTGCTGGCTCTGGTTTTAAAACAGAACTTCTCCACTCTCGCAATATTTCGGACAGTGAAACAGACTACATCTCAAATCTTTTTGACAACCATTTAGTAAAATTCAGTTCCTGAAGTCCGCCAGATCCCGCCTCCACGTTGGTTTCTGGCTTACTACATAAATGGGCGCGGGAATTTCATCCATACTTCCCGGTACTTGTCCAAAGAGATCGGCACGATTCCTGAGGGAAACCTCAAGAAATACGGGAAAGGGGGTGCTCGTGCGAGCAAAAGACTTCACGCAGATAGGATGTTGCAACATCTCCCCTGCCCTAATGACAGCATGTTTAAGACTATTAAGGCACATCTCACCTTTAATTACAATAAAGGTTTTGTGTACAGTGTAGATCTCTGTGAATTTCCCGAGGAGGAAATACTGGCTATGTGTCCTAACTCAGTCCAGAAGGTCACTAAGATGAGGAACTCCTCCATCATGGTCCTTCTCACCTTTTTTGGGTCCACCATCCCTGACCGTGTTAATGTCGGACCTATTAATCTTAGGTTGAGGCATTTTGTTTCTCGTCCTCTTCAGTGCTTCTCATGCTATGGGTACGGTCACGGCAAAAGTACGTGTAAGGAAGCTTCTCGATGTGGTAATTGCTCTGCACTAGACTCACATACTGAGGAGCATTGCAATGCTGCAGCTTATTGTTTCCTTTGCCGTAATGCTCACCAGGTACGTTCTAGGCAATGCCCTAGGTATCGCCTGGAGCAGCTTGCTAACTCCTGTACCGCCATAAGGCCGGTACTGGTACGACATCTTATGCTTCATTGGATGCACGCACCTGAGTTGAGTCTGCCGGTCCAAAGACAACCCCTTTTGCTATCTCTCGCTCTGTTGGGGCAGGTGGCAGGTTCACTTGGCCAATAGGTTTGCCCTTTTGACTGATGACTCAGTTAAGTCACCTGCAAGAAGCGACGAGAATAATACGGACTTGACCAAACTAACCCATGTAGTGGATGTCCATTTGCCTCCTGCATCGCCTAAGCTTTTGAAGAGCATGACCAAACGGCACCGCATCGTTAGATTTCGCTCAACCTAAGCAGTCAAAAATTTCTCATGGTGCACATAATCGTGAGTCCTCCAGGGACCGCTCTACTAGGGTAGCTCCAGTAGTTTCTGTTCAGCCTCCTGTGACACCCTCTGTCTCAGATCGGTCTTTGCATGGAGACGTCCGATGATATTGTCACAGCCTCGTGGACCCACTCTATCAGTCCATCCTGACCCTCGTCTTCCGATGACCGATAGAAGTGATGATGGTTCGCATCACTCACCGGTAGACCGAAAGGCTGCGGTCCAACGACCCGGTACATCTCAACTCCCGGTGTCTTCTCGTCGGTTGAGTATTTCTAGTCAGGCGAGCCACGGGCAGTGCATTCAAAAATGGTCATCTTCAAGCTTTTACAGTGGAACTGTATAGGCCTTCGCGCCTCGTGGGGGGAACTCCGAGCTTTATTGTCGAGTTCTCTCCAGCCTGTGTAGCTTTACAAGAGACTATGCTAGGTGATAGTACTTATTCAAGTCCTCCTGGTTATCGTGCCTTTTTTTAGCACTCCTTTCCCAGAGCAAGGCCACCACGGTAGCACAGCTATCCTAGTCCGTCAAGACATACCTGTTGTCCCCTTGCTAATCAACTCTCCCCTTCAGCTGTTAAGGGTTTTATGGGACGATCCTACACTATTTGCACTTTTTATCTCCCTCCTCGGGTTCCTATCTCCAGCGGTGAGCTTGAGGGGCTGGTGCGTCAGCTGACTCCGCTTTTCCTCTTGTTGGGAGATTTTAACGGCCGTCACCCATTGTGGGATAAAGGTGCTAGTAATCTTCGTGGGATTTTAATCGGTTCTTTTATTGAGGATGAGGGATAGGAGATTTTAAATTCTGGGGATGTCACACATTTCCATAGTGCTACTGGGGCTTTTACAGCTATCGATCTTTCTATTTGTACATCTAATTCTTTCCTTGATTTTAATTGGCGGGTACTATCGGATTTACACGGTAGTGACCGTTTTCCTGTTTTATTGGAATCTGTGAACTCTGAGCCACAGTCCCGGACCCTACGCTGGGTTTTAGACAAGGCAGATTGGCCTCGATTCACAGACCTTAGCTCTTTTATCCGTCCGTTGGCTGACTTTTCTACTTGTGCTAAGGCTGTTGATTATTTTGCCGATTTTATACGTTCAGTAGCACTTCAGACAATCCCTAGGACGACCGGCATCTTTACTAAGCGTCCTGTTCCTTAGTGGAACGCAGCATGCACTGAAGCGGTGAAAGAGAAACGGGCAGCATTCTCTCGTCTCCGGGGACATCGTATTTCACGTAGGGACTTGCAGTGTCTTGACGCTTTTCGGCGCTGCCGAGCTCGAGCCCGCCGTGTTTTGAAAGAGGCACTAAGAGCCTCTTGGGAAGCTTATGTCTCTTCCATTAACGCTTACACTCCTCTTACGGATATCTTTAACAAAGTCCGCCGAATTGCTGGGAAGCATTCTGATCCTTCCCCACCAGTTTTGTTGACCCTAGGACTGTCGCCGACCTCAGAGCACTTTTCCAGTGTTTCCGGGAGGCATCCTGCAGCCCCGGGCGCACGTCACCGCCAGAGAATGGAACCTCTCAGCATAGATTTTTCTTCCACAGGAGAGGAGTCTTATAATGTCCCCTTCTCTGCCTCCAAGTTGGGGACTGCTTTGTCCCAGTGTCATGACTCTTCTCCTGGCCCAGATGATATTCCTTATGCCTTCTTGCGCCACATGTCTGACAGTGCTTTTAACTTTTTATTAATTCTTTATAATAAGATTTGGCATACCGGTGACGTTCCAACTTCTTGGGCTGTGGCAGTGGTTCTCCCATTTCCGAAGCCTGGGAAAGATAATCTTCACGCTACGAACTATTGTCCTATATCGTTGACGTCCTGCACTTGTAAAGTATTAGAAAAGATGGTTAATGTAAGAGTCATATGGTACTTGGAGAGGGGGAAGCACCTGTCCTCGGTACAGTACGGCTTCCGAAAGATGAAGTCTTCTACTGATGCTCTTTTATCCCTAGAGTCTTCTATTTGTGATCCTTCGCTAATCACCACCATCAAGTAACAGTGTTTTTTGCCCTTGAGAAGGCCTACGACACGGCTTGGTGTCATGGCATTATACAGTCTTTGTTTAATTTTGGCCTTCGTGGCCGCCTTCCTATTTTTATTCAGCAGTTTTTATCCAGACGTCTTTTACGGGTTCGAGTGGGGAGTGTTCTCTCTGAGGCTACTGCTCTAAATGATGGTGTCCCACAGGGAAGTATTCCTAGTGTTACACTATTCGCAGTCGCCATTAATGGTGTTATTGATACCCTCCCAGATGGCATTCACAGCTTCTTATATGTTGATGATTTATGTATTTCATTTGCTGCTGCTAGGATGTCACTGATTGAGCGCAAGCTCCAACTGGCGATCAATAGGGTGTCCAGTTGGACCAACATGAACGGTTTTCGATTCTCCACCTCCAAGACCGTACCCATGCATTTTTGTCGCAACCGTGGTGTCCATCCAGACCCGGATGGACCTCGCCAATAGACGCCTCTCATGCGTGGAGGCGACTAGATATCTTGGCTTTTTATTTGACAACCGTCTCACCTGGGTTCCCTATTTGCGTTCTCTTAAGGCGTCTTGTCGGCAGGCATTATCCCTTTTTCTAGTTTTAAGTTACACCTCTTGGGGTGCGGACAGGGACACGTTGCTGCTGCTTCACAGCACACTCATACTTTCCAAGCTGGAATACGGCTCTGAGATCTACTCATCCGCAACGGATGCACGACTACGCACGCTTGACTCCGTGCATCATGCTGGGGTCCGCTTGGCTACAGGTGCAGTTCGGACATCTCCAATACCTAGCCTTCTAGTGGATGCTGGTTTCTGGCCGCTCGAGCTCCGGCGCCAGTCTTCGATGCTCCGGTGTTGGTTTCGCACCCACTGTCTTCCGGATTCTGTCCCTTGTCTGTCAATGTTGCGGGACTCGCGTTCGCAGGCAAATGTCACTCGACCGAGTCTCCCTAAACCTTTTGGCCTTAGAGTTGCAAGAGTCGGGTATTGGCAGCTTCCTGTTATCTCACTATGCCCTGCCATGGATAGCAAGAAGGATTTTCTGCCAGCTCTGTCCCACGCACGATTTTTAAAACACATTTTTTTGCATTCCCTGATGATATCCCTGTTTTTACTGATGGCTCCAAATCTCCAAAAGTCGCGCTTCTTCTCCTGCCTCTGTTCCGTTTCGAGATGTCTTTCCTCTAATTCGTGATGCAGTTGCAGCAATTTGGCAGAGGAGATGGCTCACCTGGACATACACCCATGTTTGGGATCGACGTTTACAGACTTTATTGGCGCGACTGCGTATAGATCACACGTACTTTACACAAAGGTACCTGTTGACCAGGAACTCTCAACCTTACTGTGATGACTGCCTGGTGCCGCTTACCGTGCGACACCTATTGGTAGAGTGCCCTAGTTTAATAGAGTTACGACACCGCTACCTCTACCGCTGTCGCGGTAGAGATAGCGATGTCTATTGTATCTCAAAGGTCCTTGGACCAGAGTGCCTGGCCCAAGGCCATGACGTTTTTAGATTTTTGTGAGAAGGTGGCTTTCTCCCAAATCTATGAATTTTATTCTTATTATGTATTTTAATATTTTATTTAGTTTGATTGTCCTTCTTTAGTTTTTAAACTACTGTATTGTTTTTAACTATTTTTAGACATCTAAAATTTTTGAAGCGGCGCCATATGACCTTGGCTGTTGTGGCGCTTTTTTTTTAAATCCATCCATCCATCCGCAACATTGACAGACAAGGGACAGAGTCGGGAAGACGGTGAATGCGAACCCAACACCGGAGCATGGAAGACTGGCGCCGGAGGTCGAACGGCCAGAAACCAGCATCCACTAGAAGGCTAGGTATTGGAGATGTCCGAAATGCACCCGTAGTCAAGCGAACCCCAGCCTGATGCACGGTGTCAAGCGTGCGAAGTCGTGCATCCGTTGCGGATGAGTAGATCTCAGAGCCGTATTCCAGCTTCGGAAGTGTACGGTGAAGCAGCAGCAACGTCTCCCTGTCCGCACCCCAAGAGGTGTGACTTAAAACCCGAAGAAGGGATAATGCCGTCCTACAGGACGCTTTAAGAGAACGGAAATGGGGAACCCAAGTAAGACGGTTGTCAAACATAAGGCCAAGATATCGAGTGGCCTCCACCCATGAGATGGGATCTGGATGAACGCCACGATGACGACAAAAATGCATAGACACGGTTTTTGAGGTGGAGAAACGAAAACCATTTATGTTGGCCCAACTGGATATTCGATTGATTGCCAGTTGAAGCTTTCGCTCAATCAGTGACATCCTAGGAGCAGTAAATGAAATACATAAATCATCAACATATAAGAAACTGTGAATGCCATCTGGGAGAGTTTCAATAACAACATTAATGACGACTGCGAATAGTGTAACACTAAGAATACTTCCCTGTGGGACATCATCATTTAGAGCAGTAGCCCCAGAAAGAACACTCCCCACTCGAACCCGTAAAAGACGTCTGGATAAAAACTGCTGGATAAAAATAGGAAGGTGGCCACGGAGATCAAAATTAAACAAGGAACGTAAAATCCCATGACATCAAACTGTGTCGTAGGCCTTCTTCAGGTCAAAAAACACTGTTACTTGATGGTGGTGATTAGTGAAGGCCTCACAAATAGAAGACTCTAGGGATAAAAGAACATCAGTAGTAGATCTCATCTTTCGGAAGCCGTACTGTACCGAGGACAGGTACTTCCCCCTCTCCAAGTACTACATGAGTCTTACATTTACCATCTTTTCTAATACTTTACAATGCAGGACGTCAACGATATAGGACGATAGTTCGTAGCCTGAAGATTATCTCTCCCAGGCTTCGGAAATGGGAGAACCACTGCCACAGCCCAAGAAGTTGGAAAGTCACCGGTATGCCAAATCATATTATAAAGATTTCATAAAAAGTTAAAAGCACTGTCAGACATGTGGCGCAAGAAGGCATAAGGAATATCATCATGGCCAGGAGAAGAGTCATGACACTGGGACAAAGCAGTCCGCAACTCGGAGGCATAGAAGAGGACATTATAAGACTCCCCTCTTGTGGAAGAAAAATTTATGCCGAGAGATTCTATTCTCTGGCGGTGACGTGCGCCCGGGGCTGCAGGATGCCTCGGGAAACACTGGGAAAGTGGTCTGCGAAGAGGTTGGCGAGTCCTAGGGTCTGGGACCGTTCGCCCAGCAGACAACAAAACTGGTGAGGAAGGAACAGAATACTTCCCAGCAATTCAGCGGACTTTGTTAAAGACATCCGTAAGAGGAGTGCGGGCGTTAATGGAAGAGACATAAGGTTTTCAAGAGGCTCTTTGTGCCTCTTTCAAAACGCGGCGGGCTCGAGCTCGGCAGCGCCGAAAAGCGTTCAGACACTGCGGGTCCCCACGATGTCGCCGGAAACGAAAGAAAGCTGCCCGTTTCTCTTCCACAGCTTCAGTGCATGCTGCGTTTCACGAAGGAACGGGACGCATAGTAAAGCGGCCTGGCGTCATGGGGATTGTCTAAAGCGCTACTGAAAATAAAAAATCGGTAAAATAATCAACAGCCTCAGCACAAGTAGAAAAGTCAGCCAACGGACTGATAAAAGAGGTAAGGTCTGTGAATCGAGGCCAGTCTGCCTTGTCTAAAACCCAGCGTGTGGGCCGGGACTGTGGCTCAGTTTTCACAGATTGTAATAAAATTGGAAAGTGTTCACTACCATGTAAATCCGGTAGGACCCGCCAAGTAAAATCAAGGAAAGAATTAGATGTACACAGAGAAAGATCGATAGCTGTAAAAGTCCTAGTAGGACTGTGGAAATGTGTAACATCCCTAGCATTTAAAACCTCCAATCCCTCATTCTCAATAAAAGAAACGATTAAAACCCCACGAGGATTACTAGTACCTTCATCCCACAATGGGTGACGGCCGTTAAAATCTCCCAACAAAAGAAAAGACGGAGTCAGCTGACGCACCAGGCCGTCAAGCTCACCCCTAGATACAGGAAGCTAAGGAGGGAGATATAAACTGCAAATGGTGTACAGTCCTTATCCGAGTGTACAGTCCTTATCCTGACGGACAAGAATAGCTGTGCCACCGTGGTGGCCCTGGTCAGGGAAAAGAGTGCTAAAAAGTGCACGATAGCCAGGAGGACTAGAATAAGTACTATCACCTAGCATTGTCTCTTGTAGAGCTACACAGGCTGGAGAGAACTCCGACAACAAAGCTCGGAGTTCCCCCCACGAGGCGCGACGGCCTCTACAGTTCCACTGTAGAAGCTTGAAGATGACTATTTAGGTGCAGTGGGCGGGCGAGCCTTTTGAAGGGGCTGCCCATGACTCACCTGACTAGAAATAATCAACCGACGAGAAGACACCGTGAGTTGAGATGTACCGGGTCGTTGGACCGCAGCCTTTCGGCCTACCGGTGAGTGATGCGAACCATCATCACAACAACCGGTCATCGGAAGACGAGGGTCGGGCTGGACTGCACTTTTTGATACAGCGGGTCCACGAGGGACGGCTGTGACAATATCATCGGACGTCACCATGCTAAGACCGTCCTCATCACAAGAAGCCTGATCTGAGAAGGAGGGCGTCACAGAAGGCTGGACAAAAACAACTGGCGCTACCATTGCAGAACGGTCCCTGGAGGATTCACGATCATGTACACCGGGAGAAACCTTAGATTGTTTAGGCTGAGCTAAATCAATCGACTCCGCAGAGCCACGGTGCCGTTTGGTTAGGTTCTTCAAAGGCTTAGGAGATACAGGTGGAAAATGGACATCTACTACATGAGTTACTTTGGTCAAGTCCGTATTGTTTTCGTCACTTCTAAGAGATGACTCAACCGAGTCATTGGACAAAACGGCAAATCTGTTAGCCAGATGAACAGGACCACACGCCTCAACAGAGTGAGAGGTAGCAGGAGGAGTTGTCTTCAGACCGGCAGACTCAGCTTAAGAGCGAGCGGCCAATGAAGCATAAGATGTCGCACCAGTACCGTCCTTCTGGCGGTAAAGGAGTTCACGGCGGGCGCTACCTAAACTGATGAACTGTCTGTTAGCGAGCTGTAAAATATTCTGTTCCAGGCGATACCTAGGGCATTGCCTGGAACGTACTTGGTGAGCATCACGGCAATGAAAACAATAACCAGCAACATTGTAATGCTCCTCAGAATGTGAGTCTAGTGCAGAGCAATTACCACATCGGGAAGCCTCCTTACAGGAGGTTTTACCGTGACCGTACGAATAACATGAGAAACACTGAAGAGGGCGAGAAACAAAACGCCTCATCCTAAGATTAATAGGTCCGATATTAACACGGGCAAGAAGGGTGGAACGAAAAAAGGTGAGAAGGACCATGTTGGAGAAGTTCCTCATCTTTGTCACCTTTTGGACTGAGCTTGGACACATTGCTAGTATTTCCTTATCAGGGAATTCATAAAGATCCTGACTGTACACACAACCTTTGCTGTAATTAAAGGTGGGATGTGCCTTTATAGTTTCAAACATGCTGTCATTAGGGCAGTGGAGATGTTGCAACATCCTATCTGCGTGAAGTCTTTTGCTCGCACGAGCACCCCCTTCCCATATTTCTTGAGATTTCCCTCAGGAATCGTGCCGATCTCTTTGGACAAGTACCGGGAAGCGTGGATGAAATTTCCACGCAAATTACTGTAGTAGTCCACAAAGCAACGTGGAGGCGGGATCTGGCGGACTTCAGGAAGTGAATTCTCTGAATGGTTATCAAAAAGATTTGGGATGTAGTCCGTGTCACTGTCCGAAATATTGCGAGAGTGGAGAAGTCAGCAAGGGACAGTGATGCTACATGTTCTACTGCCAAATGGGTTTCATTGCATGACAGAAACGTTACATAGCAGCGATTAGACGGAAAGGTCTAATCGTAAACAAGTCGAATATGAAGAACCGTGCCATACACCTTGAGAAGTGAGTGCAAGGCCTGATAAGAAAATGATGGGTTAACATTTACCGTCACAAGGGAGTCATATGCAGCAGAAATACGTCCCTCAGAAGAACTCCCAGAACAGGCGACTGCTGCGGGAGGCTCTTGGGGAGGGGAATCCTCCTTCCCGCACAGACCTGAAGATGACGTCTCGCGCGCCATGTCAGCCACCTCACGAGAACCTGACAGTTTTTTGTGTTTCACCATATATATAAAGTTACACAAAAAATGGTTCCAGGGGCAAGAGAAACCACCTACTGGGACTACAGTTGGAGGGAGCGCTGGCTGCCGTGGACGGGGTACATCGTCTCCCTACGTACCAGTCGTTTTTAAAAAAGGTCCCACATGATACTAAAGTTTGTCCACGACAGAGTTGAGACCCCCCTCCAAAGCATCCCAACCTGGAAACCCAACCATCCAGCACAGGACGGCCCCTATTGGACGATCCCTGCAGCGGGTGGTCCCGCTGTCCACTGGCAGCCTACGTAGGAACCATTTAGTCTGGCCCCTCACTGGCGACCTTAATAGCATGGGTACCCCTCTCCCCCTCGAAAGGGCAGAGCAGGGGCCTAAGCCCCCTCTAGCCTAGCTCGCCAGGTCACAGGGGCACGCAAGCCCCCCCACCACGACAAGGCGGTTCCCATCTGGGGGGGCTTCCGTTGTGGTAGTTGTCGTAAAACAGGGGTAGCATGGAGACACCTGAGTCCATTATGAAAGTGTATTTACGGTAGCACAATACACAACAAGTGTAAACCGAGCGAAACGAGAGGCAGGAGGCGTATCGTGTGAGCCTCAGGCGGCGGCGAGCGAGGACTGAGAGGAAGGACGTGACGTCAGACAGAAAGGGAGTATGGGAAAAACAAAGGACATGCTAACATACCATCACGGTCGCTCTACTGGTGATCTTTTGGCTTTACTTACTGAGTCTTGGTCATCCTCCTTTAGAGATTTCGGTGAAACTTTTGCTGTTGCGTTCATAAGCTTTTGATAGAGTTTGGCATAAAGCTTTGATTTCAAAACTGCCCTCCTACGGCTTCTATCTCTGCATCTTTATCTCAAGCTTCCTTTCTGACCGTTCTATTGTTGTTGTGGTAGACGGCTACTGTTCTTCTCCTAAATCTATTAATAGTGGTGTTCCTCAGGGTTCTGTCCTGTCACCCACTCTCTATTATTCATTAATGACCTTCTTAACCAAACTTCTTGCTCTATCCACTCCTACGCTGGTGATACCACCCTACATCTTTTCAGAGACGACCAACCCTTCAGGAAGTCAACAGAACACGCTGGGACGCCACGGAACGCCTGACTTTGATCTTTCTAAGATTTCGATTGGGGCAGATAAAATGTAGTAGTTTTCAATGCCTCAAAAACTCAATTCCTCCATCTATCAACTCGACACAATCTTCCAGACAACTATCCCCTCTTCTTCAATGATACTCAACTGTCTCCCTCTTCCACAATGAATATCCTCGGTCTGTCATTTGCTCATAATCTTAACTAGAAACTTCACATCTTATCTCTTGCTAAAACAGCTTCTATGAAATTAGGTGTTCTGAGGTGTCTCCGCCAGTTTTTCTCGCCCCTCCAACTGCTTACTCTTTATAAGGGCCTAATCCGTCCCTGTATAGAGTACTCTTCGCATGTTTTGTGGGGGGGGGGGTTTCCAGCCACACAGTTTTGCTTGATAGGGTGGAATCGAAAGCTATTCGTCTCATCAAATCCCCTCCTATGACTGCCTGTCTTCAGCCTCTTTCTCACCGCCGAAATGATGCATCCCTTTCTATCTTTTATCGTTATTTTCATGCTAACTGTTGTAGTGATCTTGCGAACTGCATACCTCCCCTCCTATTGCGCCCACGCTACACAAGGCTTTCTTCCTCTCATCCCTTTTCTGTCCAACTCTCTAATACAAAAGTTAACCAGTACTCTCAATCATTCATCCCTTTCACTGGTAAACTTTGGAATTCCCTCCCTGCATCTGTATTTCCGATTTCCTACAACTTGTCTTCTTTTAAGAGGGAGGTATCGAGGCATTTGCTCCCTCAATTCTGGCTGACGGTTTTGGCACTTTTTACACTTTTTAGAGAGCCAGCACTCAATTGGGCCTTTTTTAAACTTTAGCCTTTAGCTGGCCCTCTTCCCCCAAAAAAAAAAAAAAAAAAATCACGGTTTTGGTGTAAAAAAAAAAAAAAAAATCTGAAAATACCTTAAAAACACCTGAAAACTTCTAAAGTAACACGTTTTTTTTTGCATCAATTTTATCATTTTGAAGCATACTGTAAAATGATGACGATTATACAAATTTTTCAATCGAATCGAATCGAAGACGTTTTAACAAATATAGTGTTTTGCCTGCATTTTTGAGTTTTGGTGCATAAAACGCTGGAATACACCAAAAATAAGCCATTTTTAACACATTTCAGTTCTAGACAAATAACGTTTTGCCTGCATTTATGTGTATTGGTGCAATAAAAACTGAATACAACTAGAATAACATGTTTTGGTTATTTTTACTTTGGTTTCTTTATATTGGTTTATTTTCATCAATTTTTATCGTTTTAAAGCAAACTAATGTAAATGACTGAAATACACAAATTTTTCATTTTTTTTTTTCATAAAACACCTTAAAAATACATAAATAAGACGTTTTAACAAATATGGTATTTTGCCTGCATTCCTGTTTTTTGATGCATAAAACACTGCTAAACAACAAAATAACCCATTTTTGAGATTTCAGATCCTTACACAAAGAGTTTTTCTATCTGCATTTATGTGCTTTGGTGCAAAAAAAGTAAAAAAAAAAAACTAATAAAGAAACGCGTTTTTTTAAAATTTTACTTTGGTTTCTCTATATTGGCTTATCATCAATTTTATCGTTTTGAAGCAAAGCAATGTAAAATGACGAATAAACAAAATTTTCAATCGACATAGTTTTTTTTTTTCATAGCACACCTTAAAAACACATAAATAAGATGTTTTAACAAATATAGAGTTTTGCCGGAATTTCTGAATTTTGGTGCAAAACACGCTGGAATACAGCAAAATAATTCATTTTTGACATATTTCAGTTCCTTAAACAAATAGTGTGTTTTATCTGCATTTCTGTATTTTTGTGCAAGAAAAGCTGAAAACTACTAAAATAACTCGTTTTTCTCTATATTGGCTTGTTTTCATCAATCTTATCGTTTTTAAGCAAAACAATGTAAAATAACTTGAATAAACAAAATCTTTAAAATAGATAGTTTTTTTTCATAAAACACCTTAAAAACACATAATTAAAGCGTTTTAACAAATATAGTGTTTTGCCTGCATTTCTGAGTTATGGTGCATAAAACGCTGGAATACACCAAAATAACACATCTTTGACATATGATCCTTAGACAAATAGTGTGTCTTGGTAGCATTTCTGCGTTTTAGTGCAAAAAAAGCTGAAAACTACTAAAATAACACGTGTTTGTTACTTTTACTTTGGTTTCCCAATATTTGCTTGTTTTCATCCATTTTATCGTTTTGAAGCATAATGTAAAATGACTTCACTATAGAAAATTTTCAATCAAGACAGATTTTTTTTCATGAAACCGCTTTAAAACGCATAAATAGGATGTTTTAACATATGTAGTGTTTTGCCTGCATTTCTGATTTTTGTTTCATAAAACGCTGCAATACACCAAAATAAACCTTTTTTTTTTCACATATTTCAGTTCATTAGACAAATAGTGTATTATGCCTGCATTTCTTTGTTTTGGTGCCAAAAAAGCTGAAAACTAATAAAATAGCATGTTTTTGTTAATTTTACTTTGGTTTCTATATAATAGCTTGTTTTCATTAATTTTATCGTTTCGAAGCAAAATGTCTTGATTAAACAATAGTTTCAATCGATATATTTTTTTTCATAAAACACCTTAAAACACATAAATAAGACGTTTTACCAAATAAAGTGCTTTGCCTGCATTTTTGAGTTATGGTGCATAAAACGCTGGAATACAACAAAATAACTCATTTTTGACATATTTCAATTCATTAGACAAATGGTGTGTTTTCCCTGCATTTCTGTGATTTTGGTGCGTAAAAAAGCTGAAAACTTCTAAAATAACACGTTTTTGTTACTTTTACTTTGTTTTCTCTATATTGGCTTGTTTTCATCAATTTTATCGTTTTGAAGCATAATGTTAAATGACTTGTCTATACGAAATTTTCAATTGAGACAGTTTTTTTCATGATGCACCTTAAAAACACATATATAAGACGTTTGTTTTAGCAAATATAGTGTTTTGTCTGCATTTTTGAGTTTTGGTGCATAAAACGCTGGAATACACCTAAATAACCCATTTTTAACATATTTCAGTTCCTTAAGCAAAAAGTGTGTCCTGGTAGCATTTATGTGTTTGGGTGCAAAAAGGGCTGAAAACTACTAAAATAACACGTTTTTGTTACTTTTACTTTGGTTTTCCAATATTGGCATGTTTTTCTTCAATTTTATCGTTGTGAAGCATAATGTAAAATGTGTAAAGAAAATTTTGAATAGAAAGTTTTTTTTTTTAAACACATAAAAAGACGTTTTAACAAATATAGTGTTTTGCCTACATTTTTTGAGTTTTGGTGTATAAAACGCTGGAATACACCAAAATAACCAATTTTTGACATATTTCAGTTCCTTAGACAAATAGTGTGTTTTGCCTGCATTTTTGTGTTTTAATGTAAAAAAAGCTGACAACTAATAAAATAACACGTTTTTATTAGTTTAACTTTGGTTTCTTTATATTGGCTTGCTAAACAAATATAGTGTTTTGCCTGTATTTTTCTCACTTTTGGTGAATAAAACGGTGAAATACACCAAAATAATCCATTTTAGACATATTTGAGATCATTAAAGAAATTGTGTTTTAGTATCATTTCTGTGTTTTGATGCAAAAAAAGCCGATAACTTCTAAAATAACACATTTTTGTTACTTTTACTTTGGTTTCCCAATATTGGCTTGTTTTCATCAATTTTATTGCTTTGAAGAATAATGTAAAATTAAAGTGACGACTATAGAAAATTTTTATTTAAGACTTTTTTTCATGAAAAACCTTAAAAAACATATAATTAAGATGTTTAAACAAATATAGTGTTTTACCTACATTTCTGTATTTTGGTGAAAAAAAAGCTAAACACTACTAAAATAATATGTTGTTGTTACTTTTACTTTGGTTTCTTTATCTAGGTTTGTTTTCATCAATTTTATCGTTTTGAAGCAAAAGAATGTAAAATTACTTAAATAAACAAAATTTTTAATCGATAGTTTTTTTTATTTTCCACAAAACACAACTTAAAAACATATAAATAAGACGTTCTAACAAATATAGTGTTTTGCCTGCATTTCCGAGTTTTGGTGCAGAAAACGCAGGAATACACCAAAATAACACATTTTCGACATATCTTAATTCCTTACACAAATAGAGTGTTTTGCCTGCCTGCGAAAAAAAGCTGAAAACTACAAATATTACACGTATTCTTTACTTTAACTGTTTTTTTTTCTATATTGGCTTGTTTTCATCAATTATATGTCGTTTTGAAGCATTATGTAGAATGAATTGTCTATACGAAATTTTCAATCGAGACAGTTTGTTAAAAGGTCTTATTTATGTGTTTTTCAAGTGTTTTATGAAAAAAAAAGTTTATTCAAGTAATTTTACATTGTTTTGCTTCAAAACGATAAAATTTTATGAAAACAAGTCAAAATACAGAAACCAAGGTAAAATTATCAAAAACGTGTTATTTTAGTATTTTTCAGGTTTTTTTTTTACCAAAACACAGAAATGCAGGCAAAACACACGATATGTCTATTAAAATGAAATATGTAAAAAATGGGTTATATTGGTGTATTCCGGCGTTGTATACACCAAAACTCAGATGCAGGCAAAACATTAAATCTGTTAAAACGTCTTATTTATGTGTTTTTAAAGTGAAAAAAAACTATCTCGATTGAAAAATTTATTTATTCAAGAATGTCATTTTACATTGCTTTGCGTGAAAACGATAAAATTGATGAAAACAAGCCAATAGCGCACGGGTTCGAATCCTGTCCACGATCTGAGTGCAGGTTGGGCTTCCTCACTCAGGGCAACGGTTTCCTAGCGGGTGGGCTTTGAGATAGGAGGTACCCTAAAAAGTATCCCCTTTAGCCCATAAATTCCCGTGAAAAAAAAAGTGACAAAAACGTGTCATTTTAGTAGTTTTCAGGTTTTTTCCGCCAAATCACAGAATTGCAGGCAAAACTCACTGTTATTTCAGTATTTTTCAGCTTTATATCCGCCAAATCACAAAAATGCAGCCAAAACTCACTATATGTCTAAGGAATGAAATATGATAAATATGGATTCTTTTGCTGTATTCCAGCGTTTTATATACCAAAAGTCAGAAATGCAGACAGACAAAGCACTACATTTGTTATAACGTCTTATTTCGTGTTTTCAAGGTGGGGTGGTTTAAAATTAGGCGCCGCAACGGCGGAGGTCATATGGCACCGCTAAAATTCCTAATAGAAAACAAAAAGGTTTAAAGGAAAAATAATAAAATGTTTAAAAGCAGGTAAAAACAATTAAATTTAAAGTACCTAAAAAAAAACTACATTAAAATTAAATAAAACATTAAAATACATATAATAAAATAAAACTCACAGGTTTGGGAGAAGGACAGCTTCTCCCAAAAACTTAAAAACGTCATGGCCCTGGGCCAGACACTCTGGTCCAAGGACCTTTGAAATATAATAGACACCGCTATCTCTACCGCGACAACGGTAAAGGTAGCGGTGTCTTAAGTCAGTCAAACTGGGGCACTCCACTAGTAGGTGCCGCACCGTAAGCGGCACCCAGCAGTCATCACAGTAAGGTTGTGGGTCCCTGGTCAGCAGATACCTTTGTGTAAAATACGTGTGACCTATACGAAGTCGCGCCAATAAAGTCTGTGCACGGCGATCCCGGACATGGGTGTAAGTCCACTGAGGGAGTGTGGAAGTAGTAATCTCTCACATTTTCAAGGTTGCGACCCCCGTTAGCCATCTCTTCTGCCAAAGTGCTGCAATCGCCACACGAATTGCATGAAATATATCTCGAAACGGAACAGGGAAAGGAGACGGAGCGCGACTTGCTGCCTCTTTAGCGAGGCGGTCTGCGTGTTCACCAACATGACCAGGGACCCAACAGAACCCAACACGATATCTTCGTTGGGTAAGAAGATATAGCCACTCCAGGGCTGATAAAATCAAAGGGTTAATGGAGACAGTGCAAGAAAGAGCAGTAAGAGCACTGCGACAGTCACTAAAAATTGTAAAAGATGACACCGGGAGAGTAAAAATAATCCGTAAAGCTAAAACTATGGCAGACACCTCCGCAGTAAAGACGGAGGCTACCGAAGGAAGCCTGCCACACCGATAAAAAGAGGGGAAAACTACACTAAATCCAACGCCTGCGTCGGGTTTGGAACCATCAGTAAAAACGGGGATATCATCAGAATGGATAAAAAAGTGTACTAAAAAACGTGTGTGGGGAAGAGCTGGCAAAAAATCCTTGCCATCTATGGCAAGAAGCTACCGATAACCAAATCGTGGGAGCCGGAAAGAGTAGACAGGAGTGGGGTCGATGGACAAATCCATCATCAGGTTTGCCACTCAAAGGCCAAAAGGTTTAGGTAGACTCGGTCGAGTGTCATACGCTTGCGAAAGCGAATCCCGAAACATTGACATACAAGGGACAGAATCGGGAAGACGGTGGGTGCGAAACCAACACCGGAGCATCGAAGACTGGCGCCGGAGGTCGAGCGGCAAGAAACCAGCATTCACTAGAAGGCTAGGTATTGGAGATGTCCGAAATGCACCCGTAGCCAAGCGGACCCCAGCATGATGCACGGGGTCAGGCGTGCGTAGTCGTGCATCCGTTGCGGATGAATAGATCTCACAGCCGTACTCCAGCTTTGGAAGTATAAGTGTACGGTGAAGAAGCAGCAAAGTGTCCCTGTCCGCACCCCAAGAGGTGTGACTTAAAACACGAAGAAGGGATAGTGCCGTCCTGCAAGACGCTTTGAGAGAATGGAAATGTGGAACCCAAGTAAGACAGCTGTCAAACAATAGGCCAAGATATCGAGTGGCCTCCACAAACGAGATGCGTCTATTGGCTAAATATAAATCTGGATCTGGATGGACACCACGATTTCGACAAAAATGCATAGACACGGTCTTTGAGGTGGAAAATCGAAAACCGTTTATGTTGGCCCAACTGTACACCCAATTTATTTCCAGTTGGAGCTTTCGCTCAATCAGTGACATCCTAGCAGCAGCAAAAGAGATGCACAAGTCTTCCACATATAAAGAGCTGTGAACAACATCCGGTAGAGTATCTATAACACCATTTATTGCAACTGCGAATAGCGTAAAACTAAGAATATTTCCCTGTGGGACACCGTCATTTAAAGCTGTAGCATCGGAGAGAACACTCCCCACACGAACCCGTAAAAGACGCCTGGATAAAAACTGCTGGATAAAAATAGGAAGGTGGCCACGGAGACCAAAATTAAACAAGGAACGTAAAATCCCATGACACCAAGCTGTGTTGTAAGCCTTCTCCAGGTCAAAAAATACAGTAACCTGGTGGTGGTGATTAGCGAAGGCCTCACAAATAGAAGACTCTAGGGATAAAAGAGCATCCGTAGTAGACCTCATCTTTCGGAAGCCGTACTGTACCGATGACAAGTACTTCCCCCTCTCCAAGTACCACATGAGTCTTAACATTTACCATTTTTTCTAACACTTTACAAATACAAGACGTCAAAGATATAGGACGGTAATTCGTAGCTCTGAGATGATCTTTCCCAGGCTTCGGAAATGGGAGAACCACTGCCACAGCCCAAGAAGATGGAAAGTCACCGGTATGCCAAATCATATTATAAAGATTTAATAAAAAGTTAAAAGCACTGTCAGACATGTGGCGCAAGAAGGCATATGGAAAATCATCTGGACCAGGAGAAGAGTCATGACACTGGGACAAAGCAGTCCGGAACTCGGACGCAGAGAAGGGGACATTATAAGACTCCCTTCTTGTGGAAGAAAAATTTATGCAGAGAGATTCAATTCTCTGGCGGTGACGTGCGCCCGGAGCTGCAGGATGCCTCCGGGAAACATTAGCGAAGTGCTCCGCGAAGAGGTAGGCGACAGTCCTAGGGTCTGCCACCGTTCGCCCAGCAGACAACAAAACTGGTGGGGGGAGGAGCAGAATACTTCCCAGCAATTCGGCGGACTTTGTTAAAGACATCCGTAAGAGGAGTGTGGGCATTAATGGAAGACACATAAGCTTTCCAAGAGGCTCTTTGTGCCTCTTTCAAAACGCGGCGGGCCCGAGCTCGGCAGCGCCGAAAAGCTTCCAGACACTGCGGGTCCCCACGATGTCGCCGGAGACGAGAGAAAGCTGCCCGTTTGTCTTTCACCGCTGCAGTGCATGCTGCGTTCCACCAAGGAACGGGACGCTTAGTAAAGCGACCTGACGTCCTAATGATTGTCTGAAGCGCTACTGAAATAAAACAAATCGGTAAAATAATCAACAGCCTCAGCACAAGTAGAAAAGTCAGCCAGCGGACGGATAAAAGAGCTAAGGTCTGTGAATCGAGGCCAGTCTGCCTTGTCTAAAACCCAGCGTGGGGACCGGGACTGTGGCTTAGATTTCACAGATTCTAATAAAATCGGAAAGTGGTCACTACCGTTTAAATCTGGTAGGATCCGGCAATTTAAATCGAGTAAAGAATTAGTTCGATATCCGTAAAAGTCCTAGTAGGACTATGGAAATGTGTAACATCCCCAGAATTTAAAACCTCCAATCCCTCATCCTCAATAAAAGAACCGATTAACACCCCACGAGGATTACTAGCACCTTTATCCCGCAATGGGTGACGGCTGTTAAAATCTCCCAAGAAGAGGAATGACGAAGGTAGCTGACGCACCAGGCCGTCAAGCTCACCCCTGGAGACAGGAAGCCGAGGAGGGAGATATAAACTGCAGATGGTGTACAGTCGTCCCATAAAGACCTTAACAGCAACCACCTGAAGAGGAGAGTTAAGTTGTACCGGGATAACAGGTATATCTTGACGGACTAGAATAGCTGTGCCACCGTGGTGACCCTGGTCAGGGAAAGGAGTGTTAAAAAAGGCACGATAGAAAGGAGGACTAGAATAAGTACTATCACCTATCATAGTCTCTTTTAGAGCTACACAGGCTGGAGAGAACTCCAAGAGCAAAGCTCGGAGTTCCCCCCAGGAGGCGCGTAAGCCTCTACAGTTCCACTGTAGAAGCTTGAAGACGACTATTTGGGTGCAGTGGACGAGCGAACCTTTTGAGGCTGCCCGTGACGGACCTGACTAGAAATAATTAAACGACGAGAAGACACCGGGGGTTGAGATGTGCCGGGTCGTTGGACCGCAGCCTTTCGGCTAATCTGTGTGTGATGCGAACTATCATCACTTTTACCGGTCCTTGGAGGGCGAGGATCAGGCAGGACTGCACTTTCCGATACAGTGGGTCCATGAGGGCCGGCTGTGACAATATCATTGGACGTCTCCATGCTCAGACTGTCTTCATCACAAGAAGCCCGATCTGAGACGGAGGGCGCCACAGGAAGCTGGACAGAAACTACTGGAGCTACCATTGCAGAACGGTCCCTCGAGGACTCACGATCACGTACACCGGGAGAAACTTTAGACTGTTTAGGCTGAGCTAAATCTATCGACTCTGCGGAGCCGCGGTGCCGTTTGGTCAGGCCCTTCAAAGACTTAGGCGATACAGGTGGCAAATGGATATCTACTACATGAGTGACTTTGGTCAGGTCCGTATTTGTCTCGTCACTTCTAAGAGTTGATTCAACCGAGTCATCGGACCACCCGCCCCAACAGAGCGAGAGGTAGCAGGAGTTGTCGTTTTCAGATCGGCCATCTCAGCAGAAGAGCGAGCGGCCAATGCAGCATAGGATGTCCAGTACCGTCCTTCTGGCGGTACAGGAGTTCACGGCGGGCGCTACCTAGGCTTATGAACTGAGTGTTAGCAAGTTGTAGAATGTCCTACTCCATGCGATACCTGGGGCATTGCCTGGAACGTACCTGGTGAGCATCACGGCAATGAAAACAATAAGCTGCACCATTACAATGCTCCTCTGAATGTGAGTCGAGTACAGAGCAATTACCACATCGGGAAGCTTCCTTATACGAGCTTTTGCTGTGACCGTACCCATAGCATGGGAAGCACTGAAGAGGACGAGAAACAAAGCGCCTCACCCTAAGGTTGATAGGACCGATATGAACACGGTCAGGAAGGGTGGAACCGAAAAAGGTGAGAAGGACCATGTTAGAAGAGTTCCTCATCTTTGTCACCTTTTGTACTGAGCTAGGGCACATTGCTAGTATTTCCTCTTCTGGGAATTCATAGAGATCTTGACTATAAACACAACCTTTGCTATAGTTATTGGTGGGATGAGCCTTAACAGTCTCAAACATGCTGTCAGAAGAGCATGGGAGATGTTGCAACATCCTCGCTTGCGTAAGATCTTTTGCTCGCAAAAGCACCCCCTTTCCGTACTTCTTCAAATTCCCCTCAGGAATCGTGCCTATTTCTTTGGACAGGTACTGGGAGGCATGGATGAAATTCCCACGCCCATTTCTATAGTACGCCACAAACCAACGTGGAGGCGGGATCTGGCGGACTGCTGGAACTGAATTTTCTAAATAGTTTTCACAAACATTTGGGATGTAATCCATGTCACTCTCTGAAATATTACGTGACTGGAGAAATTCAGTTTTAAAGCCATGGCCGGCAAAGGGCAGAGATGCTACATTTTCATAAGCCAGACGGGCTTCATCACATGACAGAAAAGTTACATAGCACCGGTTAGATAGAAAGTCCTTTTCATAAACTAGTCGAATGCGTAGAACCGTGCCATACACCTTGAGAAGTGAGTGCAAGGCGTGGTAGGAAAATGATGGATTAACATTTACCATCAAAAGAGAGTTATATGCAGCAGAAACGCGACCCTCAGAAGAACTCCCAGAACAGGAGACTGCTGCGGGAGGCCCTTGTGGAGGGGAATCCTTCCCACTTAGACCTGAAGATGACTTCTCGTGGGCCAGGTCAGCCACCTCACGCGAACCTGGCTGTTTTTTGTGTTTATACATATGGTGAAAGTTACACAAAAAATTGGCTCCACGGGCAAGGGAAACCACCTACTGGGAGTACAATGGGAGGGAGCACTGGCTGCCGTGGACGGGGTACCTCGTCCCCATGCGGACCAGCCAGGATACACAACGATACCTCCAGCGGGTGGGCTCCGCTGGTCCACTGGCAGCCTACGTAGGAACCATATAGTCTGGCCCCTCACTGGCGACCTTACTAGCCCTCTCCCCCTCGAAAGGGCAGAGCAGGGCCCTAAGGCCCTTGTAGCCTAGCTCACCAGGTCACAGGTGCACGCATGCCCCCCCACCACAACAAGGCAGTTCCCATCTGGGGGGGTGTTTTCAAGGTGTTTTATGAAAAAAAAGAAGTCTCGGTTGAAAATTTTGTATAGTCAAGTCATTTTACATTGTGCATCAAAACGATAAAATTGATGAAAACAAACTAATATAGAGAAATTAAAGTTAAATAACAAAAACGTGTTGTTTTAATAGTTTTCAGATTTTTTTTCAACGAAACACAGAAATGCTACGAAATCACACTGTTTGTTTAAGGATCTGAAATATCTCAAAAATGGATTGTTTTGGTGTATTCCAGCGTGTTATGCACCAAAATTCAGAAATGCAGGCAAAACACTATATTCTTGAAAACGTCTTATATACGTGTTTTTAAGGTGTTTTATGAAAAAAAATTGTAATTTGAAATTGAAAATTTTGTTTATTCAAGTCATTTTACATTGTTTTGCTTAAAAGCTATAAAATTGATGAAAACAAGCCAATATAGATAAACCAAAGTAAAAGTAACAAAAACTTGTTATTTTAGTAGTTTTCAGCTTTTGTTGCACAAAATCACAGAAATGCAGGCTAAAGAAATGAAATATGTCAGAAAATGGGTTATTTTGGTGTATGTATTCCAGCAACAAAAATCAAAGATGCGGCGAAACACTATACATGTTAAAACGTCTTATATATGTGTTTTTAAGGTATTTTATATAAAAAAAAAGATTGAAATTTTTGTATAGGTAAGTCATTTTACATTATGTTTCAGAACGATAAAATTGATGAAAACAAGCCAATATTGGAAACGAAAGTAAAAGTAACAAAAACGTGTTATTGTAGTAGTTTTCAGCTTTTCTTGCACCAAAACACAGAAATGCTACCAAAACACACTGTTTGTTTAAGGATCTGAAATATGTAAAAAATGCGTTATTTTGTTGTAATCCAGCGTTTTATGCAATAAAACTCTCTAATTGTTAAAACGTCTTATTCATATCTTTTTACGGTGTTTTATGAAAAAAAGCCTATCTCGATTGAAAATTCATTTATTGAAGTCAATTTACATTGTTTTGCTTAAAAATTATGAAATTGATGAAAACAAGCCAATACAGAGAAACTAAAGTAAAAGTAACAAAAACGTGTTCTTTTTAATAGTTTTCAAATTTTTTTTTTGCGGCGAAACACAGAAATGTTACCAAAACACACTGTTTGTTTAAGGATATGAAATATGTAAAAAAATGGGTTATTTTGGTGTATTCCAGCGTTTTAGGCACCAAAACTCAGACAAAACACTATATTGGTGAAAACGTCTTATATACTTGTTTTTAAGTTGTTTTATGAATGAAAAAAAAAATCTATCTCGATTGAAAATTTTGTTTATTCATGTCATTTTACATTGTTTTGCTTTAAAATGATAAAATTGATGAAAAGAAGCCAATATTGAGAAATCAATATAAAAACAACAAAAACGTGTTTTGTTTTAGTAGTTGTCAGCTTTTTTGCACTAAAACACAGAAATGCAGGCAAAACACACTATTTGTCTAAGGAACTGAAATATGTCAAAAATGGTTTATTTTGGTGTATTCCAGCGTTTTATGCACCAAAACTCAGAAATGCAGGCAAAACACAATATTTGTTAAAACGTCTTATGTGTTTTTAAGGTGTTTTATTAAAGAAAACAATCTCGATTGAAATTTTTTTATTTAAGTCATTTTCAACTGTTTTGCTTCTAAACGATAAAATTGATGGAAACAAGCCAATATAGAGAAACAAAGTAAAAGTAACAATAGCACAGAAACGCAGGCAAAAACACACTATTTGTCTAAGGAACTGAAATATGTCAAAAATACGTTATTTTGGTGCATTCCAGCGTTTTCTGCACTAAAACTGAGATATGTAGGCAAAACACTATATAATTGTTAAAACGTCTTATTTATGTGTCTTTTAAGGTCCCCACCGCCACAACCACCACCACTAGACCAATAGTCCACTACTGCTGTCTCAACCAGTAGTCGTAGGTATGTTTGTGATAGCACCACAGTGTGACTGTGATAATTATCTATTACGAAATATATTATTAATGAGACACTATACTTTTGCAAATACCCCATATCGAATTATTGGTTATTATGACATTTCTTTTCGTTATTGTATCCAGCTATGGTTATTTGTCAAAGCAGTAAATTTCATCTACTGTTACGGCGAGTGGTTAGTGCTCTCACGAAAAAAAAGCGACGTATTTGAATGGTAGACTGTGATATTTCTTTCATTTTCTATTTCTATCGTTTCTCGATATACGAGTATATTTGACGATAAACAATGGAAATGATAGTAAGTTGAGGAATATATACATTTTTCCCTGCATATCTATCTTCTTATCTATATACGAGCTCCCCTCCAGAGGAATAAAAATTTATGCCGAGAAATTCCATTCTCTGGCGGTGACGTGCGCCCGGGGCTGCAGGATCCTTCTGGGAAACACTGGCAAAGTGCTCCGCAAAGAGGTCGGCGACAGTCATAGGGTCTGCCACCGTTCGCCCAGCAGACAACAAAACTGGTGTGGAAGGAGCAGAATACTTCCCAGCAATTCGGCGGACTTTCTTAATGACATCCGTAAGAGGAGTGCGGGAATTAATGGAAGATACATAAGCTTTCCTAGAGGCTCTTTGTGCCTCTTTCAAAACACGGCGGGCCCGAACTCGACAGCGCCGAAAAGCTTCCAGGCACTGCGGGTCCCCACGAAGTCGATGTTTTTTTTTTTTTTTTATACCATGTGGGCTTTTTCACTGGAATTTATGGGCTAAAGGGGATACTTTTTAGGGTACATCCTATCTTAAAGCCCACCCGCTAGGAAACCGTTGCCCCGAGTGAGGAAGCCCAACCTACACTCAGACCGTGGACAGGATTCGAACCCGTGCGCTTGGAGACCTCTAGGATCCCAAAGCACGCATGGTTCCACTGTACCACGGCTTTTGTGCATGCTGCGTTCCACCAAGGAACGGGACGCTTAGTAAAGCGACCGGACGTGCTAGGGATTGTCTGAAGCGCTACCGAATGTAAAAAATCGGTAAAATAATTAACAGCCTCAGTACAAGTAGAAAAGTCAGCCAACGGACGGATAAAAGAGCTAAGGTTTGTGAATCGAGGCCAATCTGCCTTGTCTAAAACCCAGCGTTGGGGCCAGGACTGTGGCTCAGAGTTCACAGATTGTAATAAAATCGGAAAGTGGTCACTACCGTGTAAATCCGGTAGAACCCGCCAATTAAAATCAAGGAAAGAATTAGATGTACACAGAGAAAGATCGATAGCTGTGAAAGTCCCAGTAGGACTCTGGAAATGTGTAACATCCCCAGAATTTAAAACCTCCAATCCCTCATCCTTAATAAAGAACCAATTAAAACCCCACGAGGATTACTAGCACCTTCATCCCACAATGGGTGACGTCCATTAAAATCTCCCAATAAAAGGAAAGGCGGAGTCAGCTGACGCACCAGGCCGTCAAGCTCACCCCTGGAGACAGGAACCCGAGGAGGGAGATATAAACTGCATATTGTGTAGGAGCGTCCCATAAAAACCTTAACAGCAACCATCTGAAGGGGAGAGTTGAGTTGCAAGGGGACAATAGGTATGTCTTGACGGACTAGGATAGCTGTGCCACCGTTGTGGCCCTGTTAGGGGAAAGAGTGCTAAAATAAGGTACGATAGCCAGGAGGACTAGAATAAGTACTATCACCAAGCATAGTCTCTTGCAAAGCTACACAGGCTGGAGAGAACTCCGACAGTAGAGCTCGGAGTTCCCTCCACGAGGCGCGAAGGACTAGGATAGCTGTGACACAGTGGTGGCCCTGTTCGGGGAAAGGAGTGCTAAAAAAGGCACGATAGACAGAAGGACCAGAATAAGTACTATCACCAAGCATAGTCTCTTGCAATGCTACACAGGCTGGAGAGAACTCCGACAGTAAAGCTCGGAGTTCCCCCCACGAGACGCGAAGGCCTCTACAGTTCCAATGTAGAAGCTTGATGGATGGATGGATGGATTTTATATAAGGCGCCGCAACGGCTAAGGTCATATGGCGCCGCCAACAAAAAAGTTTAAAAGAAAATTTATAAAATAACTAAAAGCAGTTAAAAATAATAGAATTAAAAATTGCAAAAAAAAAAAAAAAACTATAAAAAACAATAAAACTATATAAAACATTAAAATACATAAATAAAATTCACAAATTCACAAATAAGGGAGAAGGCCAGCCTGTCCCAAAAAAACGACTACATAATGGCCAAGGGCCAGACACTCTGTTCGCAGGACCTTTGAGATATAATATACACCGCTATCCCTACCGCGACAGCGGTAGAGGTAGCGGTGTCGTAATTCGTAACTAGGGCACTACACCAACAGGTGCCGCACGGTGAGCGGCACCAAACCGTCATCACAGTAAGGTTGAGGGTCCCTGGTTAGGAGGTACCTTTGTGTAAGGTACGTCTGACCTATACGAAGTCGCGCCAGTAAAGTCTGTGCACGGCGATCCCGGACATGGGTGTAGGTCCACTGAAGGAGTGTGGAAGTAGTAATCTCTCCCATTTTCGAGGTTGCCACCCCCGTTAGCCATCTCCTCTGCCAAATTGATGCAATCGCCACACGAATTGCATGAAATACATCTCGAAACGGAACGAGGCGGTCTGTGTGTTCATTCCCTGGAACACCTACGTGACCAGGGATCCAACAGAACCCAACACGATATCCTCGTTTGGTAAGAAGATATAGCAACTCCAGAGCTGATAAAAACAAAAGGTTAATGGAGACAGTGCAAGAGAGAACAGTAAGAGCACTGCGACAGTCACTGAAAATTGTAAAAGACGAAACCGGGAGAGTAAAAATAATCTGTAAAACTAGGACTATGGCAGACAGCTCCGCAGTAAAGATGGAGGCTACCGAAGGAAAGCTGCCAGACCGATAAAAAGAGGGGAAAACCACACTAAACCCAACGCCTGCGTCTGATTTGGAACCATCAGTAAAAACGGGGATGTCATCAGAATGGATAAAAAAGTGTTCTAAAAACCGTGTGTGGGACAGAGCTGGCAGAAAATCCTTTTTGCCATCCATGGCAGGAGGGCATATTGAAACAACCGGAAGCTGCCAAGAACCAACTCGTGGGAGCCGGAAAGAGTAGACAAGAGTGGGGTCGATGGACAAATCCAACATGATGTTTGCCACTCGAAGGCTTAAAGGTTTAGGTAGACTCGGTCGAGTGACATACGCCTGCGAACGCGAGTCCCGCAACATTGACAGACAAGGGACAGAATCGGGAAGACGGTGGGTGCGAAACCAACACCGGAGCATCGAAGACTGGCGCCGGAGGTCGAGCGGCCAGAAACCAGCATCCACTAGAAGGCTAGGTATTGAAGACGTCCGAAATGCACTCTAGCCAAGCGGACCCCAGCATGATGCACTGGGTCAAGCGTGCGTAGTCGTGCATCCGTTGCGGATGCGGATCTCACAGCCGTATTCCAGCTTGGGAAGTATGAGTGTGCGGTGAAGAAGCAGCAACGTGTCCCTGTCCGCACCCCAAGAGGTGTGACTTAAAACCCGAAGAAGGGATAATGCCTGCTGACAAGACGCCTTAAGAGACCGGAAATAGGGAACCCAGGTGAGACAGTTGTCAAATAAAGGGCCAAGATATCGAGTCGCCTCCACGCATGAGAGGCGTTTATTGGCGAGGTATAAATCCGGGTCTGGATGGACACCACGGTTGCGACAAAAATGCATGGCTACGGTCTTGGTGGTGGAGAATCGAAAACCGTTCATGTTGGCCTAACTGGACACCCTATTGATCGCCAGTTGGAGCCTGCGCTCAAACAGTGACATCCTAGCAGCAGCAAAAAAAATACATAAATCATCAACATATAAGGAGCTGAGAATGCCATCTGGAAGAGTATATATTGCATTAATGGCGACTGCGAATAATGTAACACTAAGAATACTTCCCTGTGGGACACCATAATTTAGGGCAGTAGTCTCGGAGAGAACACTTCCAATTTGAACCCGTAAAAGACGTCAGGATAAAAACTGCTGAATAAAAATAGGAAGGTGGCCACGAAGGCCAAAATTAAATAAAGACTGTGAAATGGTGGTGATTAGCAAAGGCCTGAGAAATGGAAGACTCAATAGGTAAAAGAGGATCAGTAGTAGACCTCATTTTTCGGAAACCATACTGTACAGATGACAAGTAGTTCTCCCTCTCCAAGTACCACATAAGCCTTATGTTTACCATCTTTTCAAACACTTTATAGATACAGGATGTCAGAGATATAGGACGATAGGTCGTAGCCTGGAGGTGATCTTTCCCAGGCTTAGGAAATGGAAGAACCACTGCGACAGCCCAAGAGGATGGAAAATCACCGGTATGCCAAATTATATTATCATAATCAATAAACAGTTAAAAGCACGGTCAGACATGTGACGCAAAAATGCATAAGGAATGTCGTCTAGACAAGGAGAAGAGTCATAACACTGAGACAAAGGAGTCCGGAACTCGGAAACAGAGAAAGGGACATTATAAGACTCCCCTCCAGCCGAAGAAAAGTTTATGCCAAGAGATTCCATTCTCTGGCGGTGACGTTCGCCCGGGGCTGCAGGATGCCTCCGGGAAACACTGGCAAAGTGCTCTGCAAAGAGGTCGGCGACATTCCTAGGGTCTGCCACCGTTCGCCCAAAAGACAACAAAACTGGTGGGGAAGGAGGAGAATACTTCCCAGCAATTCGGCGGACTTTGTTAAAGACATCTGTAAGAGGAGTGAGGGAATTAATGGAAGAAACATAAGCTTTCCAAGAGGCTCTTGGTGCCTCTTTCAAAACGCGGCGGGCTCGAGCTCGACAGCGCAGAAAAGCGTCCAGACACGGCGGGTCCCCACGATGTCGCCGGAGACGAGAGAAAGTTGCCCGTTTCTGTTTCACAGCGTTTGTGCATGCTGCGTTCCACCAAGGAACGGGACGCTTAGTAAAGCGCCCGGACGTCCTAGGGATTGTCTGAAGCGCTGCTAAATGTAAAAAAATCAGTAAAATAATCAACAGTCTCAGAACAAGTAGAAAAGTCAACCAACGGACGGATAAAAGAGCTAAGGTCTATGAATCGAGGCCAATCTGCCTTGTCTAAAACCAAGAGTAGGGGCCGGGACTGTGGCTCTGAGTTCACAGATTCTAATAAAATCGGAAAGTGGTCACTACCGTGCAAAACCGGTAGGACCCGCCAATTAAAATCAAGGAAAGAATTACATGTAAACAGAGAAAGATCGATAGCGGTAAAAGTCCCAGTAGGACTGTGGAAATGTGTAACATCCCCAGAATTTAAAACCTCCAATCCCTCATCCTCATTAAAAAAAAAAGACGATTAAAACTAGGCGAGGATTACTAGCACCTTTATCCCACAATGAGTAACGTGCGTTCAAATCTCCCAACAAAAAAAAAAAAAAAGGCGGAGTCAGTTGACGCATCAGGCCGTCAAGCTAACCCCTGGAGACAAGAAGCGAAGGAAAGAGATATAAACTGGAAATGGTATACAGTCGTCCCATAGAGACTTTAACAGCAACCACCTGAAGGGGAGAGTTAAGTTGTAACGGGATAACAGGTATATCCTGACGGACTAGAATAGCTGTGCCACCGTTATGGCCCTGGTCAGGGAAAGGAGTGCTAAAAAAGGCACGACAGCCAGGAGGACTAGAATAAGTGCTATCACCTAGCATTGTCTCTTATAGAGCTACACATGCTGGAGAGAACTCCGACAGCAAAGCTCGGAGTTCTCCCCACGAGGCACGAAGGCCTCTAGAGTTCCACTGTAGAAGCTTGAAGATGACTATTTAGATGCAGTGGACGGATGAGCCTTTTGAATTGGCTGCCCGTGACTCACCTGACTAGAAATAATCAACCGACGAGAAGACAATGGGAGTTGAGATGTTCATTTCAGGAGAGGTTGTGGTAGCCATTAAACCTGGTGAACTGCCAGTACCGGGGGTACATTTTGTACTGGGTAACGATCTTGCGGGTAACTTGGCTGTTCCAAACTTAATTGTTCTTGATTCCCCCTTAACAAAAAATCCCACTAAGACCCTGGACGAAACATCCCCTCACTTCTTCCCAGTGTGTGCAGTCACCAGGTCTCAGCCCAAGTCCCCTGCCTTTTCACCACCTCCTCCACCAATGATTGCCTCTACTGACAACTTGTACAATAACATCATTTCAAAGGAGAACTTGATTAATACTCACTTTGGCTAAGATCAGACATGTTGCCAGTGAAACAAAGGATATGTCTAAATTGCCTTGTTTTTATTATTAGGAAGGAGTCCTGATGCATGCCTACAGACCTCCTGAACTGAAACAACTAGACACCTGGTCAGAAATACATCAAGTTGTCATCCCCTTGTCTGTAATACCAGCCATTATTTATAGAACTAGCTCATGATGGATTGTCAGATTATCTAGGCATCCAAAAAACCTACAAGAAGGCTCTTCAACATTTTACTTTTGGCCAGGAATGAAAAAGGATGTGTCACACTATGTAAAAACATGTCATATATGTCAAATTGTGGGCAAGCCTAATGAACGCCCTTGTGCCAGCTCCTCTGACGCCTATTCCAGTTCAGACGGAGCCCTTCGAAAAGATCGTTCTGGACTGCGTAGGGCCCTTACCCAAAACCAAACGAGGGAATCAGTATTTGTTAACCCTCATGGATCCCACTACCAGGTACCCTGAAGCATTCCCTCTTAAGAACATCACATCAAAGACCATTGTAAAACATGTAATACATTTTTTCACCTCGGTAGGAATTCCAAAACAAATTCAGTCTGACAATGGTAGCAATTTTACTAGCAATTTTTTCCAACAGATAGTGAATGAGCTAAACATCGACCATGTAACCTCCTCGGCTTATTACTCCCAATCCCAAGGCTCTCTGGAGCGGTTTCACCAAACATTAAAATCCATGATGAAAAAGTATTGCTTGGAGCATCAAGGAGATTGGGATGAAAGTATATCTTTTCTTCTGTTCGCCTTAAGAGAATCTCCTCAAGATTCTTTAGGTTAATCCCCTTTTGAATTACTTTATGGTAGACAGATCAGGGGACCTCTCAAAATATTAAAGGATGAATGGCTTACTCAAAATACTCCTTCAAGCCCCAGTGTGTCTGACTACATCAGTAACCTTAAGAATAATATTAGTGAAGTCAGATCTTTTGCTAAATCAAACTTCCTCAAATCTCAAACTAAAATGCAACAAAATTCTCTTCCTAAATCTGTCACGAGAAGTTTCAAACCAGGGGACAGGGACTTTTTCTCCTCACTCCTGGCAATGCTCTTCACAGTAAGTTCATGGGACCTTATGTTGTGGCTCAAAAACTAAGTCCATTAAACTATGAGGTCCACACTCCTGACCGTCGTAAGGATTCCCAACTAGTTCATATTAACCTAATGAAACTTTACCAATCCAGAGAACCAGAGGACGACTAGTCTCGCACTGTACCTGTATATCTGGTAGGGAAGGAGTGTGGTCCTGTGTCCCCCGAGGAAGAGTGTGACATCGAATTCCTCTTCTCATCACCTAAAGGATGTCCCTCAAACAGCCAAATCATGTCCAACATTGATAAGGTTTTTCTTTCCTTAAAACCTTCACAACAGTCTGATCTTAAAAAGTTATTGGTGGACTTTTCAGAAATCACAAGTGACTTTCCAGGACTCTGTATTACTATCCAACATGATATAACATTAATATCTAATGACATCAAGCCTATAAGACAACCAGCTTATCGCATTTCACCCATTAAAAGAGACTTGATGAAAAAAGAGATAGACTAACTGCTCCGTCATCACCT
Source organism: Portunus trituberculatus (assembly GCF_017591435.1). Taxonomy (NCBI): domain Eukaryota; kingdom Metazoa; phylum Arthropoda; class Malacostraca; order Decapoda; family Portunidae; genus Portunus; species Portunus trituberculatus. The sequence goes on along the minus strand of NC_059271.1, from coordinate 14,208,448 downwards.
TGCAGAACCTAGCATACTACCAGATGGTAGTAGTCGATTTTGCACCGACTACAGGAAATTAAATAAAGTGATGGTGCCAGACTCCTACCCATTGTCCTTGATAGAGGACCTTATAGATAGCATAAGAGTAGCCACATTTGTAACCACAATTGATTTACTAAAGGGTTACTACCAGATTCCCCTTTCGGACGTGGCCCGAATAATATCCCCCTTCATCACCCTCTTCGGGCTATATCAATAAACAGTGATGCCCTTCAGCTTATCTAATGCTCCCACCACCTTCCAGAGGGCTATAAATTACATCACCCAGGACTTGGAGAGAACATCTGCCTATCTGGACGACCTTGTGGTGTCTTCAGACGACTGGGTGACACATCTGACCCGTCCGGAGGCTGATGGGTCGGTTGCAGGAAGCCGGTCTTAAAATCAACCTGGCCAAGTCCACCTTCGGGAAGTCTACCGTGGTCTACCTGGGACATGTGGTGAGGAACGGCAATGTTCGCAATGTTTCCGTCTAACCGCTGCTATGTAACGTTTCTGTCATCCGATGAAGCCTGTTTGGCTTTAGAACATGTAGCATCCTTGCCCCTTGCTTGCTCTGGCTTTAAGAAAGAACTTCTCCACTCTCGCAATATTTCGGACAGTGACACGGATTACATCCCAAATCTTTTTGACCACCACTCTGAGAGTTCAGTTCCTGAAGTCCGCCAGATCCCGCCTCCCGTTAGTTTGTGGCGTACTACAGAAATGGGCGCTGGAATTTCATACATGCCTCCCGATACCTGTCAAAAGAGATCGGCACGATTCCTGAGGGAAACCTCAAGAAATACGGTAAGAGGGTGCTAGTGCGAGCGAAAGATATCACGCAAGCAAGGATGTTGCAATATCTACCATGTCCTTCTGACAGCATGTTTGAGACTATAAAGGCACATCCCACCTTTAATTACAGTAAAAGTTGTGTGTACAATCAGGATATTTATGAATTCCCTGATGAAGAAATACTAGCAATGTGTCCTAGCTCAGTCCATAAGGTGACAAAAATGAGGAAGAATAAGCAAAATTTTCAAACGAGATAGTTTTTTTTTTATTTCATAAAACACTGTAAAAACACATAAATAAGACATTTAACTAAATATAGTGTTTTGCCTGCATTTTACAGTTTTGTTGCATAAAACGTTAGAATACGCCAAAATAATCCATTTTTGACATATTTCAGTTCCTTAGACAAATAGTATGTTTTGGTAGCATTTGTGTGTTTTATTGCAAAAAAGCTGAAAACTACTAAAATAACATGTTTTTCTTAATTTTACTTTGGTTTCTCTACACTAGCTTGTTGTCATCAATTTTATCCTTTTGAAGTAAAACAATGACAAACAAACAAAATTTTCAATCGAGATAGTTTTTTTCATAAAACACCTTAAAAACACATAAATAAGAAGTTTTAACAAATTTAGTGTTTTGCCTGCATTTCTGAGTTTTTGTGTATAAAACATTTGAATACTCCAAAATAACCCATTTTTGACATATTTCAGTTCTTTAGACAAATAGTGTGTTTTGCCTGCAATTTTGAGTTTTTTTTTTGCATAAAACGCTGGAATACACACAATTTTTTTTTTTTTAACATATTTCAGTTCCTTAGACATATAGTGTGTTTTAGTAGCATTTCTGTGCGTTGATGCAAAAAAGCTGAAATCCACGAAAATAACACGTTTTTGTTAATTTTACTTAGGTTTCTCTATATTAGCTTGTTTTCATCAATTTTATCGTTTTGAAGCAAAACAGTGTAAAAAGACGAATAAGTAAATTTTCAATCAAGATAGTTTTTTTCATAAAACGCCTTAAAAACACATATATAAGACATTTTTCCAAATATAGTGTTTTGCCTGCATTTCTTAGTTTTGGTGCATAAAATGCTTTTATACACCAAAATAACCTTTTTTTTTTACATATTTCAGTTCCTTAGACAAATAGTGTGTTTAGCCTGCAACCCAGATTTTCGGTGCATAAAACGCTGGAATGCACCAAAATAACCCATTTTTGACAAAAATCTATTCCCTAGACAAATAATATGTTTTGGTAGCATTTCTGTGTTTTGATTAAAAAAGCTGAAAACTACTAAAATAACACGTTTTTGTTAATTTAACTTTGGTTTCTCTACACTAGCTTGTCTTCATCAACTTTATCGTTTTGAAGCAAAACAATGTAAAATCAAGATCATTTTTTTTTTTATAAAACACCTTAAAAACATATAAATAAAACGTTTTGACGAATATAGTGTTTTGCCTGCATTTGTGAGTTTTAGTGCATAAAACGTTGGAATACTCCAAAATAAACAATTTTTGACATATTTAAGTCCCTTACACAAATAGTGTGTTTTGCCTGCATTTAAGAGTTTGAGTGGATAAAACACTGAAATACAACATAATAACCCGTTTTTTACACATGTTAGTTTCTTAGACATATAGTGTGTTTTGCCTGCATTTTTGAGTTTTGTTGCATAAAACGCTGGAATACTCCAAAATGACCCATTTTTCACATATTTCAGTTCCTTAGATATATACTGTAATTTGGTAGCATTTTTGTGTTTTGATGGAAAAAAGATGAAAACTACTAAATTAACACGTTTTTGTTAATTTTGCTTTGGTTTCTCTATATTAGCTTGTTTTCATCAATTTTATCGTTTTGAAGCAATACAAAGTAAAATGACAAATAAGCATTATTTTTAATCGGGATAGTTTCTCTTTTTATAAATTACCTTTATAAACACATATTTATGACCTTTTACCATATATAGTGTTTTGCCTGCATTTATCAGTTTTGGTGCATAAAACGCTTGAAAACACCAAAATAACCCATTTTTGACATATTTTGGTTCCTTAGACAAATAGTGAGTTTAGCCTGCTTTTCAGAGTTTTGGTTCATAAATTGCTGGAACACACCAAAATAACCCATTTTTGACATTTTAGTTTCTTAGATGAATAATTTTTTTTCCTTGCAATTTTGAGTTTTGTTGCATAAAACGCAAAAATCCCACCATAATAACCCATTTTTCATATATTTTAGTTCCTTAGACATATAATGTTTTTTGTTAGCAGTTCAGTGTTTTTGTGCAAAATACCTTTAAGAGGGAGGTATCGAGGCATTTGCTCCCCTAATTCTGGCTGACAGATTTGGCACTTTTTGAACTCTTTGGAAAGACAGCGATCAAGTGGGCCTTTTTTCTAATTTCTTTTTTTTTTTGCCCTTGGCTGGCCCTCTTCCCTACGTAAAAAAAAAAAAAAAAAAAAAAAAAAACATTGTTTTGCTTCAAAACGATGAAATTGATGACAACAATCTAGTAAAGAGAAACCAAAGTAAAATTAACAAAAACGTGTTATTTTATTTCAGCTTTTTTGCATCAAAACACAGAAATGCTACCAAAACACACTATTTGCCTAAGGAACTGAAGTATGTCAAAAATGGATTATTTTGGTGTATTCATGCGTTTTATGCACCAAAAATGAGAAATGCAGGCAAAACACTATATTTGGTGAAATGTCTTATTTATTGTTTTTACAGTGTTTTATGAAATAAAAAACTATCTCGATTGAAAATTTAGTTTATTCGTCATTTTACATTGTTTTGCTTCATAACGATAAAATTGATGAAAACAAGCTAATATAGAGAAACCAAAGAAAAATTAACAAAAAGGTGTTACTTTAGTAGATTTCAGCTTTTTTCCACCAAAACAAAGAAATGCTACCAAACCACACTATATGTCTAAGAAACTGAAATATGTGAAAAATGGGTTATTTTGGTGTATTCCAGCGTTTTATGCATTAAAACTCTGAAATGCAGGGTAAACACACTATATGTCTAAGGAACTGAAATATGTCAAAAATGGGTTATTTTGGTGTATTCAAGCATTTTTTTTTATGTACCAATACTGAAAAAACGTAGGCAAAACACTGTATCTGGTAAAACGTCTGAAATATATATTTTTAAGGTGTTTTATGAAAAAAAAAACTATCTCGATTGAAAATATTGCTTATTCGTCATTTTACATTTTTTTTCCTTCAAAACGGTTAAATTGATAAATACAAGCTACTATAGGGATACCAAAGAAAAATGAACAAAAACGTGTTATTTAAGTAATTTTCAGGTTTTTTGCACCAAAACACAGAAATGCTCCAAAAACACACTATATGTCTAAGGAACTGAAATATGTCAAAAATGTGTTATTTTTGTGTATTGAAGCGTTTTATAAACCAAAAATTGAAAAAAAATGTAGGCAAAACACTATACTTGGTAAAACGTTTAAAATATGTTTTTAAGTTGTTTTATGAAAAAAAGTACCTGGATTGAAAATTTTGCTCTTTCATCAGTTTGTATTGCTTTAATTCAGAACGATGATATTGATGAAAACAAGCTAATATAGAGAAACCAAAGTAAAATTAACAAAATCGTTTTATTTTAGTAGTTTTCAGTTTTTTTTTTGCATCAAAACACAGAAACACTAACAAAACACAGAATATGTCTAAGGAAATGAAATATATGAGAAATGGGTTATTTTGGTGTATTTTAGCAATTTATACAACAAAACTCAAACGTGCAGGCAAAATACACTATTTGTCTTAGGAACTAAAATGTGTCGAAAATGGGTTATTTTGGTGTATTTCAGCGTTTTATGCACCAAAACTCTGAAATGCAGGCTAAACACACTATTTGCCTAAGGAACTAAAATATGTCAAAAAATGGATTATTTTTGTATATTCAAGCGTTTTATGCACCAAAACTGAAAAATGTAGGTAAAACACTTTACTTGGTAAAACGTCTTAAATATGGGTTTTTAAGGTGTTTTATGAAAAAAAAACTACCTCGATTGAAAATTTTGTTTTTTCGTTATTTGCATTGCTTTGCTTTAAAAACGATAATATTGATGTAAACAAGATAATATAGAGAAACCAAAGTAAAATGAACAAAAACGTTTTATTTTTGTAGTTGTCAGCTTTTTTGCATCAAAACACAGAAACGCTACCAAAACACACTATATGTCTAAGGAACTGAAATAAATGAAATGTGGGTTATTTTAATGTATTCTAGCAATTTATTCAACAAAACTCAAAAGTGCAGGCAAAACACACTATTTGTCTATGGAACTAAAATGTGTCAAAAAAGGGTTATTTTGGTGTATTCCAGCGTTTTATGCACTAAAACTCTGAAATGCAGGGAAAACACACTATTTGTGTAAGGAACTGAAATATGTCAAAAATGCGTTATTTTGGTATATTCAAGCGTTTTATGCATCAAAACAGAGAAATGCAGGCAAAATACTATTTTTGATAGAACGTCTTAAATATGTGTTTTTAAGGTGTTTTATGAAAAAAAAGCTATCTTTATTGAAAAATGTTACATTGTTTTGCTTGAAAACGATAAAATTGATGAAAACAAGCTAATATAGAGAAACCAAAGTAAAATTAAGTAAAAATGTTAAAGGAAATGAAATATGTGAAAAATGGGTTATTTTTGTGTATTCCAGCGTTTTATGTAACAAAACTAAGAATTGCAGGCAAAACACACTATTTGTCTAAGGAATTAAAATTTGTCAAAAATGGGTTATTTTGGTGTATTCCAACGTTTTATGCACAAAAACTCAGAAATGCAGGCAAAACACTAAACGTCTTATGTGTTTTTATGGTGTTTTATATATATATATATATATATATATATAAAAAAAAATCTTGATTGAAAATTTTGCTTATTCTTCATTTTAGATTGTTTTGTTTCAAAACGAAAAATTAATGAAAACAAGCTATTGTAGAGAAACCAAAGTAAAATTAACAAAAACGTGTTATTTTAGTAATTTTCAACTTTTTTTGCATCAAAACACAGAAATGCTACCAAAACACACTATTTGTCTAAAGAACTGATATATGTCAAAAATGGGTTATTTTGGTGTATTCAAGCGTTTTATGCACCAAAATTGAGAAATGCATGCAAAACACTATATATGGTAAAATGTCTTATTTATGTGTTTTTAAAGTGTTTTAAGAAATAAAAAAAACTATCTTGGTTGAAGATTTTGCTTATTTGTCATTTTACATTGTTTTTTTTTTCAAAACGATAAAATTCATGAAAACAATGTAATATAGACAAACCAAAGAAAAATTAACAAAAAACTTTATTATAGTAGTTTTCAGCTTTTTTGCACCAAAACACACAGATAAAAAAAACAAAAAAAAAACACTATGTCTAAGGAACTGAAATATGTGAAAATGGGTTTTGCGTGTTATGCAATGTTACGACCCGCCCGTAACATACTCCACTACCATCACCTCCTCCGCTTGCTACCTCGTTCGCCACCTCTCCACCTTCCTTCCACGTCACCGTCTCATGAACCTTCCACACCACCGTCTGATGAACCCTCCACGTCATCGTCTCATGAAGCCCTGTTACTGTCCCGAAGTTGGATTCTCGCGTCCCGATTCGACTCAAGCTGAAGTGTTATGCAAGCTCTCGGCTTTCTGAAAGTCAGTCGAGGTCTAGGCCTCAACCAGTGAACACAACGCCTCTTGGTCTACCGTGGGATCTACCTCACTCAGCACTTCACTGCGACACCTCATAAGTATCACTTCCCCTCGTCCCGTGTTTTCCACATTGCCTCCATGTAGGATTAGTATTATTGTTAGATATTAAGTTGGGTTCTTTGTTATATATATTTATGTGTTATATGTATATGTGTATGTCAGTTTCATGTGTTTCATGTTATATCTATATGTGTATGTTAGTTTCATTATTGGGTTATTAAATAGCTTTTTAATTGCCCCCTTTGCATATCCTCACCAGTTGAACCTGCAGTGTTTGTTTTTATTGTTATTGTTCACCGGCTCCCCGATGCCAATCATACCAGTTTAACCGGTGAACGTAACATGCAACAAAACTCAAAATTGCAGGCAAAACAAATTATTTGTCTAAGAAACTAAAATGTGTGAAAAATGGGTTATTTTGGTGTATTCCAGCGTTTTATATACCAAGACTCTGAAATGCAGGCTAAACACACTATTTGTCTAAGGAACTGAAATATGTCAAAAATGGGTTATTTTGGTGTATTCAAGCATTTTTTTTTATGTACCAATACTGAAAAAACGTAGGCAAAACACTGTATCTGGTAAAACGTCTGAAATATATATTTTTAAGGTGTTTTATGAAAAAAAAACTATCTCGATTGAAAATATTGCTTATTCGTCATTTTACATTTTTTTTCCTTCAAAACGGTTAAATTGATAAATACAAGCTACTATAGGGATACCAAAGAAAAATGAACAAAAACGTGTTATTTAAGTAATTTTCAGGTTTTTTGCACCAAAACACAGAAATGCTCCAAAAACACACTATATGTCTAAGGAACTGAAATATGTCAAAAATGTGTTATTTTTGTGTATTGAAGCGTTTTATAAACCAAAAATTGAAAAAAAATGTAGGCAAAACACTATACTTGGTAAAACGTTTAAAATATGTTTTAAGTTGTTTTATGAAAAAAAGTACCTGGATTGAAAATTTTGCTCTTTCATCAGTTTGTATTGCTTTAATTCAGAACGATGATATTGATGAAAACAAGCTAATATAGAGAAACCAAAGTAAAATTAACAAAATCGTTTTATTTTAGTAGTTTTCAGTTTTTTTTTTGCATCAAAACACAGAAACACTAACAAAACACAGAATATGTCTAAGGAAATGAAATATATGAGAAATGGGTTATTTTGGTGTATTTTAGCAATTTATACAACAAAACTCAAACGTGCAGGCAAAATACACTATTTGTCTTAGGAACTAAAATGTGTCGAAAATGGGTTATTTTGGTGTATTTCAGCGTTTTATGCACCAAAACTCTGAAATGCAGGCTAAACACACCATTTGCCTAAGGAACTAAAATATGTCAAAAAATGGATTATTTTTGTATATTCAAGCGTTTTATGCACCAAAACTGAAAAATGTAGGTAAAACACTTTACTTGGTAAAACGTCTTAAATATGGGTTTTTAAGGTGTTTTATGAAAAAAAAAACTACCTCGATTGAAAATTTTGTTTTTTCGTTATTTTGCATTGCTTTGCTTTAAAAACGATAATATTGATGTAAACAAGATAATATAGAGAAACCAAAGTAAAATGAACAAAAACGTTTTATTTTTGTAGTTGTCAGCTTTTTTGCATCAAAACACAGAAACTCTACCAAAACACACTATATGTCTAAGGAACTGAAATAAATGAAATGTGGGTTATTTTAATGTATTCTAGCAATTTATTCAACAAAACTCAAAAGTGCAGGCAAAACACACTATTTGTCTATGGAACTAAAATGTGTCAAAAAAGGGTTATTTTGGTGTATTCCAGCGTTTTATGCACTAAAACTCTGAAATGCAGGGAAAACACACTATTTGTGTAAGGAACTGAAATATGTCAAAAATGCGTTATTTTGGTATATTCAAGCGTTTTATGCATCAAAACAGAAATGCAGGCAAAATACTATTTTGATAGAACGTCTTAAATATGTATTTTTAAGGTGTTTTATGAAAAAAAAGCTATCTTTATTGAAAAATGTTACATTGTTTTGCTTGAAAACGATAAAATTGATGAAAACAAGCTAATATAGAGAAACCAAAGTAAAATTAAGTAAAATGTTAAAGGAAATGAAATATGTGAAAAATGGGTTATTTTGTGTATTCCAGCGTTTTATGTAACAAAACTAAGAATTGCAGGCAAAACACACTATTTGTCTAAGGAATTAAAATTTGTCAAAAATGGGTTATTTTGGTGTATTCCAACGTTTTATGCACAAAAACTCAGAAATGCAGGCAAAACACTAAACGTCTTATGTGTTTTTATGGTGTTTTATATATATATATATATATATATATATATATATATATATATATATATATATATATATATATATATATATATATATATATAAAAAAATCTTGATTGAAAATTTTGCTTATTCTTCATTTTAGATTGTTTTGTTTCAAAACGAAAAATTGATGAAAACAAGCTATTGTAGAGAAACCAAAGTAAAATTAACAAAAACGTGTTATTTTAGTAATTTTCAACTTTTTTGCATCAAAACACAGAAATGCTACCAAAACACACTATTTGTCTAAAGAACTGAAATATGTCAAAAATGGGTTATTTTGGTGTATTCAAGCGTTTTATGCACCAAAATTGAGAAATGCATGCAAAACACTATATATGGTAAAATGTCTTATTTATGTGTTTTTAAAGTGTTTTATGAAATAAAAAAAACTATCTTGGTTGAAAATTTTGCTTATTTGTCATTTTACATTTTTTTTTTTCAAAACGATAAAATTCATGAAAACAATGTAATATAGACAAACCAAAGAAAAATTAACAAAAAACTTTATTATAGTAGTTTTCAGCTTTTTTGCACCAAAACACACAGATAAAAAAAAAAAAAAAAAAACACTATATGTCTAAGGAACTGAAATATGTGAAAAATGGGTTTTTGCGTGTTATGCAATGTTACGACCCGCCCGTAACATACTCCACTACCATCACCTCCTCCGCTTGCTACCTCGTTCGCCACCTCTCCACCTTCCCTTCCACGTCACCGTCTCATGAACCTTCCACACCACCGTCTGATGAACCCTCCACGTCATCGTCTCATGAAGCCCTGTTACTGTCCCGAAGTTGGATTCTCGCGTCCCGATTCGACTCAAGCTGAAGTGTTATGCAAGCTCTCGGCTTTCTGAAAGTCAGTCGAGGTCTAGGCCTCAACCAGTGAACACAACGCCTCTTGGTCTACCGTGGGATCTACCTCACTCAGCACTTCACTGCGACACCTCATAAGTATCACTTCCCTCGTCCCGTGTTTTCCACATTGCCTCCATGTAGGATTAGTATTATTGTTAGATATTAAGTTGGGTTCTTTGTTATATATATTTATGTGTTATATGTATATGTGTATGTCAGTTTCATGTGTTTCATGTTATATCTATATGTGTATGTCAGTTTCATTATTGGGTTATTAAATAGCTTTTTAATTGCCCCCTTTGCATATCCTCACCAGTTGAACCTGCAGTGTTTGTTTTTATTGTTATTGTTCACCGGCTCCCCGATGCCAATCTTACCAGTTTAACCGGTGAACGTAACATGCAACAAAACTCAAAATTGCAGGCAAAACAAATTATTTGTCTAAGAAACTAAAATGTGTGAAAAATGGGTTATTTTGGTGTATTCCAGCGTTTTATATACCAAGACTCTGAAATGCAGGCTAAACACACTATTTGTCTAAGGAACTGAAATATGTCAAAAATGGGTTATTTTGGTGTATTCAAGTGTTTTATACACCAAAACTGAGAAATGCAGGCAAAACACTATATATGGTAAAAAGTTTTGTATATGTGTAAAATTTTAAGGTGTTTTATGAAAAAAAAACTATCCCGATTGAAAATATTGCTCATTCGTCATTATATTTTTTCTTCCTTCAAAACCATTAAATTAATGAAGCTTATATAGAGACACCAAAGAAAAGTTAACAAAAACGTGTTATTCTAGTAGTTTTCAGCTTTTTTCCACCAAAAGACAGAAATGCTACCTAAACACACTATATGTCTAAGGAACTGAAATATGTCAAAAATGGGTTATTTTAGTGTATTCAAGCGTTTTATGCACCAACACTGAAAATTCAGGCAAAACACTATATTTGGTAAAAAGTCTTATATATGTGTTGTTATGTATTTTACATTGTATGTATTGATTTGAGTCATCATTTCCTCTCTACTAGTTGAGAGGCCAACGACCGTTTTCTCAGCTTGTCTGTATGAAGCACTGATTCGTTCCCGCGACTCGTATTTTTCAGTAATAAGAGTACACAGAGTGATGGTTTAGCATTGTTTCTTCGCAATGAATTACAAAATTTGTCATTTAAATTGCCTTATATTGATTCTCTGTTTATCCAAGTTGTTCAGCCAGTCAAATTTATTATTGGAATTATTTACAGACCACCATATGCAAATTTAAGTGAATTTCTTTCTTCAATTAATGATATTTCTGATATCTTAGAGAAAATTCGCCATGCTATTTGAAGGGAGATTTGAATGTCAATTTTTTAAGAAATGATAGAAAAACCTCTAAATGTCTAAATCTTTTATATTCTTATCTCTTTTTTCCAACAATTACAAAACCCACAAGAGTTACTGCACAATCAGCTACTCTAATTGACAATATCTGGACAAATAATTTAGAACACCATCGAGTAAGTGGCATTTATCATATATCTATCAGTGACCATTTCCCTAAATTTTTGTCATATTCGATCAGAACATATAAAGATATCATAAAGATTTTATGATGATTTATCAATGCAAGCATTCAGAAATGATCTGGTAACCTTTCATTGGAAATCTGTAATGGTTCAGAATGATTCAAACAAAAGCTTTGATAATTGCATGTCGGGATTTTCAGACATGTATGACAAGCATTTTCCAATAAAGACTTTTACATGTAAAGAGAAACATCATAATAAACCATACATAACTGCCGGTATAAAAAAAAAAAAAAAAAAAAAAAAACATCGTAATAAAAATTATATGCTAAATGGCCTCTTACTTATGGGAAATTTTTTAAACAATATAGAAACACTCTTACTGCATTGATTAGGACAGCCAAAGATAATTATTATAAATCACAATTTAGGTCCAACTCTGGTAATTGTAAAAAGAACTGGGATATAGTTAATAATATTTTGGGTAAAACCTCTAAAAAGCTTCCTGACCGTATTTTTTTCGAAGACAAAATGTTGAATGACTCCAAGGACATTGCTGAATCATTTCATAATTATTTTTGTAATGTTGCAGAGATATTAGCTAACCAGGTTCAGCAACCATCTGTACCATGTACTTCGTTTATGCCAGAACCAGTGCCATATTCTTTCTTTCTTCGACCAACTACGCTGTCAGAGATACAAATCATAATTAAGGATCTTAAGATAACTTCACCAGGTTTTGACAATATTAGTATCAAGGTTAATAAAGAATGTTCTAATGAAATTTCCCCCTTTCTTTTCCATATAATTAACAGTTCCTTTAAAGAAGGTTCTTTTCCTCAACAGTTACAGATTGCTAAAGTTATCCCTGTTTATAAAAAAGAGGAAAAAACTCTTCACTTAAATTATAGGCCTATATCTATACTTCCATGTTTCAGTAAAATTTTTGAAAAGGTTGTTGTTGTAAGATTGTTCAATTACATCTGGAATTGTAAAATTCTAACTGATGTTCAGTACGGGTTCCGTCATGGCTATAAATAATACTATTGATAATAAGGAATTTCAAATCTCGTTATTCTGTGAACTTTCTTAAGCTTTTGATTGTATATTACATTCAATTATGATAAAGAAACTAAATATTTATGGTGTTTGAGGAATAGCTCTCCCATGGTTTAAAAGTTACCTTGGCTCCCGAAAACAATGTACAGTTGTTAATAATTCTGTGTCATCATTTTCTCCTCTCGCCCATGGTGTACCTCAGGGATCAATTTTGGGTCCAATTTTATTTTTATTTTATATAAATGAAATAACGCGCACTACTAATAAATAAATAAATAAATATATATATATATATATATATATATATATATATATATATATATATATATATATATATATATATATATATATATATATATATATATATATATATATATATATATATATATATATATATATATATATATATATATATATATATATATATATATATATATATATATATATATATATATATATATATATATATATATATATATATATATATATATATATATATATATATATATATATATATATATATATATATATATATATATATATATATATATATATATATATATATATATATATATATATATATATATATATATATATATATATATATATATATATATATATATATATATATATATATATATATATATATATATATATATATATATATATATATATATATATATATATATATATATATATATATATATATATATATATATATATATATATATATATATATATATATATATATATATATATATATATATATATATATATATATATATATATATATATATATATATATATATATATATATATATATATATATATATATATATATATATATATATATATATATATATATATATATATATATATATATATATATATATATATATATATATATATATACATATACATACACATATATATATATATATATATATATATATATATATATATATATATATATATACACACATACATATATATATATATGTACACATATATATACATATATATATATATATATATATATATATATATATATATATATATACATATATATATATATATATATATATATATATATATATATATATATATATATATATATATATATATATATATATATATATATATATATATATATATATATATATATATATATATATATATATATATATATATATATATATATATATATATATATATATATATATATATATATATATATATATATATATATATATATATATATATATATATATATATATATATATATATATATATATATATATATATATATATATATATATATATATATATATATATATATATATATATATATATATATATATATATATATATATATATATATATATATATATATATATATATATATATATATATATATATATATATATATATATATATATATATATATATATATATATATATATATATATATATACATATATATATATATATATATATATATATATATATATATATATATATATATATATATATATATATATATATATATATATATATATATATATATATATATATATATATATATATATATATATATATATATATATATATATATATATATATATATATATATATATATATATATATATATATATATATATATATATATATATATATATATATATATATATATATATATATATATATATATATATATATATATATATATATATATATATATATATATATATATATATATATATATATATATATATATATATATATATATATATATATATATATATATATATATATATACAAGGTAATAATTTGCATGAATTAAAGAATAAAGAAATGCTGAAAGTTTTAAATTGGATTAGAAGCAACAAACTAACAATTAATGTTTCCAAAACTCATTATATGATCTCTTCATCATTATTACATCAATCACCACCTTTAGAAACATATTTATATAACATATTACTAGAGCAAGTAGAGCAAAGTAAGTTTTTAGGGGTAACTATAGACAGCAAGTTGAGGTGGAGTGGTCATGTCAATGAGACCTGTATGAGGCTCAGTAAATTAATTGGTATATTATACAAAATACGCAGGTCTTTAACAATGGATTGTATTAGGCAAATTTACTTAGCTTTAGCATATCCTCATCTTATGTACTGTTGTGCAATTTGGGGTGGGACTATAAACAATAACCTTGAAGCCTTATCTATTATTAAAAAAAAATTGCTACGTGTCATGTCCAGCAGTAATAGGTATGCACATACACAATCGCTTTTTGAAAACTTTAATTTGTTTAAACTGTGTGATATCATAACTTTGCAAACGTGAAACTTTATTTATAAATCAATTCATAATTTTCATGTTGACTGTTGTTTTCAGTTTATGCCAAATACCTATAATTCTCGTAGGACAAATAACTTAATACTACCATTGTATAGAACATCACATGCTCAAAGGTATATAACATATAGAGGAGTGAAGCAGTGGAACCAACTTCCTGAAGACGTAAAAGATAGCCCTTCTTGTAATATATTTAAAAATAAATTAAAGAAAATGTACTTAGAGAACATACTATAATTGCATTTATTGTAAGTAGTTGTAATTTGTGTAATGTATGTATGTGTGTGTATATATATGTATATGTATATACATGTATATTTATATATATATATATATATATATATATATATATATATATATATATATATATATATATATATATTTTTTTTTTTTTTTTTTTTTTTTTTTTTCTTAGTTACTTATTGTTAGAAGGCCCGTTTTGCCCTTGTAGGCTAATGACTGTTAGTATATAATTCAGAAGGTCTGTTTAAGAGCTTAGCTCAACAGACCTAGCCCTATGATTTGTATGTATAACTAAATGTATATTGTAAGATTCTTTTCTTGGGCGAATAAATGTATCAGTATCAGTATCATTCGGCCAGGCGTCGTGGCGTCCTGGTGGCTTGCTGAGGGAGTGCTTATTTGTGAAGTGTATGCTGTATATAATCCCCATGGGGTATCGTATGTTCTGTTCCTTGTATCTCCCTCATATAGATTTGCTGTATTCACTTTTCATTTATAGCTGAAGTATTTGAGTTAAGACAAAAGTACGTGGTTCGGTTCAGTTAAAACATAAGTGAGTGAGATTCTTACCTTGTAACTTAAGTGTGTTAATGGTGACTTATTTATTACACTATTTGCTTGTGTTGTGTTTTTGTGCATTGATATTGTTTTTGTGTACATGAACTAATTGAACGGAAATCTTGGAATTATTTATCTTTCGTGTGGTCAGCACTTGCCTCATTAAACCCTTGTTTAAGTTAACGTGTGTTCGGTTTGCACTCTCTTTTTCAGAATCTGGAATAATATGTTCGTATGAGTGGGTTTAAGTGAGTCTTTTGACTATTGGGTCACTTGTGTGTTACTTGTCCCTGAATAGTTCATCCATCATTGTGGGTTTACCACTATCATTTTATACCACCTCATACGTAACATAATCAAGTGGCGACCTCGCCAGGATTCCCGTTTCATTGTGTTGCATTGTTAAGTGTTATTCCATTTATTCTTTTTGTTTCTGAACCCCATCTTAGTAGTGACCAGGGATCAGGCTACTGTACCACTGCACCTTGTTAGTCAGGCTGATGCCGAAATTTTCCTGGACCCCAGCCCTAATGTGGCTGACGTGGAAAAGTTATAAAAGTCAGAATTGTGACTAGTTGCCCAGGCACTGGAATTAACCGTGCAGTGTCCCAATAATGTAGCTCTCGTTGATGCCAATTGTCAACGACTATTTGGTGGTTCTGCTGTTGATTATGTTGTAAACTATGACAATGATGAGGAGTCCGAAGGTGGACGGAAATCTCGTGAGAACTCGCACGCCAACACAGAAATTCGTGTTAGCGAGGAGCTGGAGAGACGTAAGCACGAATTGCTGGTGTTGCAAGAACAACGGGCGATTCAGGCAATACAGGCGGAAATGCAAACAGAAAAACTAGCCTTTGAACGTTACAAACTCGATAAATTAGGCACTGCCCCTGCCCCTGTGGCACTTCCACCTGTTAACCCTACCAAGTTAATCCCTTTCTTTGATGAGCACCAAGTAACTGAGTTCTTTAACCGTTTTGAGAAGGTGGCAGTAGGTAACAAGTGGCCGAGAGAGAGTTGGTCCTCACTAGTTCAAGCCGTGCTCACAGGTAGGCCTTGCGAGCCTTTGATTGTCTTTCCTTTGATGAAGCTCAGAACTATGATGCCCTTAAACAAGCAGTTCTCCGTTCTTACAAGATGCGTCCCGAAACTTATCGGCAACGTTTCCGAAATTGTCGGAAGCGCCATAATGAAACTCACTCAGACTTAGCACGTGTTTTAACTGAACAATTTAGAGCTTGGATGAATAGTGAAAATGTAAAGGGAGATTACAACCGGATTGAGGAGTTAGTAATCTTAGAATGTTTCATGGGTAAATTAGATCCTGATGTACAATTGTTTATAGCTGACAAGGGAGTCAAAACCGCTTCTGAAGCTGCCGTTTGTGCAGATGATTATTATTTTGTTCGCAGTCAGTTCAAACCTAAAACAACTCCTCAGACCAAAACCGATACTGATACCTCTCAGCAAGCCAAGGTAACTAGTGGCCCCTCGAATGCCAACAGTGTCTCAAAAAACCTCCTACTCACACTCACACAAACACTTCACCCAGGCCTCAACGGCGAGTTTGCTCATTTTGTAACAAAGTAGGCCATATTGTGGATAGGTGTTGGCATAAGGCGGGTATTGTCGTACCGAATTGTTTTGTTGACTGCCAAACTCCTGTTGCTACTCTAGTAGAGTCCCAGGATAATTGTAAGTGCTCCTGTGCTACGTTCCCTACTCAGGCTAGCGATGTCCCGAGAGGTGGTAATTGTAACAAGGGTTCTGTTGCGGAGTCTAATGTTTCAGGTGAGATTGTTCAGGCTGTGACGAGCGAAGGTTACTCCTGGGGATTTGTATGCCCCTCACCTGTCTTCTGGAACTGTTCGGTTGGGGGATGTCGTACCGAGCTCGCTTCCTTCGGGACACCGGTGCATCTATTACTTTATGGGTGAGACCAAAGCAATTAGAAGTTGTGGGTGATGAATTTGTATTGTTAAGGGGAGTTACGGGAACGTTGCCTGTCCCTGTTGTTGAATGTGAGGTAAATTGTGCCATGTTTAGTGGCAGGGCATGAGTAGGAGTAGTAGACAAGTTGCCCCTGGATGTGGAGCTCCTTCTAGGTAACGATCTTGTTCAGGGAGAGAGTGTTATTGCCCCTGTGTTAACCAAGTTGCCCGCAGATGAGAATATCCCCCCACAGATGTCAATGTGGATTTTTTCCCTGCTTGTGCTGTGACCAGGTCCATGGCCCGGGAGAGGGAGCAGCAGAGTGGACGACCTGAGGAGGTCCCGGCTGATGTTGCTGCCTCTACTCCGATTCAGCCTGGTGATAAAGTTTGTGGGGATGGTCCAACCCTTAGTAACGAGGTTGATTTATCTGATACATTTATGGCAACTATTAATTCTGATGTCCCTGTATCATCTCAGAGAACGAGTATTGAGTCTATTGACGTAAATTAATTAAGGGAGTTGCAAGCACAGGATGATGAAGTACAGAAATTTTTAGGTGCGGCAGTAGAAAGTTTGGAAGGTGAAAAAGGTACCTGTTTTTATGTGAAAGATGATGTTTTATGGAGAAGGTGGAGGCCTAACCATGTAAGTGTTGATGATGGCGTTTGGGATGTGCATCAAATTGTGGTGCCTCAAAAGTGTAGACAGGACTTGCTCTACCTTGCACATAATATACCATTTTCGGGTCACTTAGGTGTTAGAAAAACCCTTGAGAGACTGAGTTTTACTGGTCTACGATGGTGGCAGATGTGGCTCGCTATGTCAAGTGTTGCCATACCTGCCAAGCCGTGGGCAAGCCGAATCAACCGCCACCTAAAGCACCATTAATCCCTATTCCAACTTCTCAACCTCCTTTCTCTAGAGTCATAATTGATATTGTAGAGCCGTTGCCCCGTACTTCATCAAAATGTGAATATTTGTTAACTCTTATGGATCCTGTCACTAGGTACCCGGAGACAATTCCTTTGCAGTCCATGAAGGCTAAGAAGGTTATAAATGCTCTGCTGATTTTCTTCACTAAATTTGGTCTGCCTCAGGAGGTCCAGTCTGATAATGGTAGTAACTTCTGTTTCAATGTCTTCCAGCAAATGTTGAAGGAGCTAGATGTTAAAAATGTGAGGTCCAGCGCCTACCATCCTGAGACACAGGGAGCCCTAGAACGCTATCATCAAACTCTCAAGAAAATGCTCCAGAAGTACTGTGAGGAGCACAGAAATGACTGGGACAAGGGAGTGCCATTTCTACTTTTCGCCACAAGAGAAGTCCCCCAAGAGAGCTTAGGATTCTCCCTGAACGAAATCGTGTTTGGCCACAGAGTTCGGGGTCCACTAGGATTGGTGAAGGACACGTGGAGCAGTGACCAGGGTACTAGTAAGAGTCTGCTACAGTATGTCCTGGACTTCAGCACCCACATTCACGATTCCCTGCAGTTGGCTTGTGAGAACTTGAAAACAGCGCAAGGCCGTATAAAGGAGAGGTACGACAAGATGGATGGATGAATTTAAAAAAAAAGCGCCGCAACAACCAAGGTCATATGGCGCCGCTTCAAGAATTTAAAATGACTAAAAACAGTTAAAAACAATACAGTAGTTTAAAAACTAAAAAAGGACAATAAAACTAAATAAAATATTAAAATACATAATAAAATAGGAATAAAATTCATAGCTTTGGGAGAAGGCCAGCTTCTCCCAAAAATCTAAAAACGGTATGGCCTTGGACCAGGCACTCTGGTCCAAGGACCTTTAAGATATAATAGACACCGCTATCTCTACCGCGACAACGGTAGAGGTAGCGGTGTCTTAACTCTATCAAACTAAGGCACTCTGCCAACAGGCACCAGGCAGTCATCAAAGTAAGGTTGAGGGTCCCTGGTCAACAGGTACCTTTGTGTAAGTTACGTGTGACCTATATGCAGTCGCGCCAATAAAGTCTGTAAACGTCGATCCCGAACATGGGTGTATGTCCAGTGAGGGATAGAGGAAGTAGTGATCTCTCATATTTTCGAGGTTGCGACCCCCGTTAGCCTTCTCCTCTGCCAAATTGATGCAACTCACGAATTAGAGGAAAGACATCTCGAAACGGAACAGAGGCAGGAGATGGAGCGCAACTTGCTGCCTCTTTAGCGAGGCAATCTGCGTGTTCATTCCCTGGAACACCAACGTGACCAGACCCCGAACAGAACCCAACACGATATCCTCGTTGTGTAAGAAGGTATAGCCACATCAAAGCTGATAAAACCAAAGGGTTAAAGGATATAGTGCAAGAGAGAGAAGTAAGAGCACTGCGACAGTCACTAAAAATTGCAAAAGACGAAACCGGTAGAGTAAAAATTATTTGTAAAAAGCTAGGACTATGGCAGACAGCTCCGCAGTAAAGACGGATGCCACTGAAGGAAAGCTGCCAGGCTGCGTCGGATTTGGAGCCATCAGTAAAAACAGGGATATCATCAGAATACATAAAAAAAAAGTGTTATAAAAATCGTGTCTGGGATAGAGCTGGCAGAAAATCCTTCTTACCATTCATGGCAGGGCATATTGAGATAACAGGAAGCTGCCAATAGCTGACTCGTGAGAGCCGGAAAAAGTACACAGGAGTGGGGTCGATAGATAACTCCGCCATGAGATTTGCAACTCTAAGGCCAAAAGGTTTAGGGAGACTCGGTCGAGTGACATTTGCCTGCGAACGCGAGTCCGCAACATTGACAGACAAGGGACAGAATCGGTGGGTGCGAAACCAACACCGGAGCATCGAAGACTGGCGCCGGAGGTCAAGCGGCCAGAAACCAGCATCCACTAGAAGGCTAGGTATTGGAGATGTCCAAAATGCACCTGTAGCCAAGCGGACCCCAGCATGATGCACGGAGTCAAGCGTGCGTAGTCGTGCATCCGTTGCGGATGAGTAGATCTCACAGCCGTATTCCAGCTTGGGAAGCATGAGTGTACGGTGAAGCAGCAGCAACGTGTCCCTGTCCGCACCCCAAGAGGTGTGACTTAAAACCCGAAGAAGGGATAATGCCTGCCGACAAGACGCCTTAAGAGAACGGAAATGGGGAACCCAGGTGAGACGGTTGGCAAATAAAAGGCCAGGATATCGAGTCGCCTCCACGCATGAGAGGCGTCTATTGGCGAGGTATAAATCCGGGTTGCGACAAAAATGCATAACTACGGTCTTGGAGGTGGAGAATCGAAAACCGTTCATGTTGGCCCAACTGGACACCCTATTGATCGCCAGTTGGAGCTTGCGCTCAATCAGTGACATCCTAGCAGCAGCAAATGAAATACATAAATCATCAACATATAAGGAGCTGTGAATGCCATCTGGGAGAGTATCAATAACACCATTAATGGCGAATAGTGTAACACTAAGAATACTTCCCTTTGCGACACCATCATTTAGTGCAGTAGCCTCAGAGAGAACACCCCCCACTCAAACCCGTAAAATACGTCTGGATAAAAATAGGAAGGTGGCCACGAAGGCCAAAATTAAACAAAGACTGTAAAATACCATGACACCAAGCCGTGTCGTAGGCCTTCTCCAGGTAAAAAAACACTGTTACTTGATGGTGGTGATTAGCGAAGGCCTCACAAATAGAAGACTATAGGGATAAAAGAGCATCAGTAGTAGACCTCATCTTTCGGAAGCCGTACTGTACCGATGACAAGTACTACTCTCCAAGTACCACATGAGTCTTACATTTACCATCTTTTCTAACACTTTACAAATGCAGGATGTCAAAGATATAGGACGATAGTTCGTAGCCTGAAGATTATCTTTCCCAGGCTTAGGAAATGGGAGAACCACTGCCACAGCCCAAGAAGTTGGAAAGTCACCGGTATGCTAAATCATATTATACAGATTTCAGACATGTGGCGCAAGAAAGCATAAGGAGTATCATCTGGGCTAGGAGAAGAGTCATGACACTGGGACAAAGCAGTCCGCAACTCGGAGGCAGAGAAGAGGACATTATAAGACTCCCCTCCTGTGGAAGAAAAATTTATGCCGAGAGATTCCATTCTCTGGCGGTGACGTACGCCCGGGCCTGCAGGATGCTTCCGGGAAACACTGGCAAAGTGCTCTGCGAAGAGGTCGGCGACAGTCCTGGGGTCTGCCACCGTTCGCCCAGAAGACAACAAAACTGGTGGGGAAGAGCAGAATACTTCCCAGCAATTCGGCGGACTTTGTTAAAGACATCCGTAAGAGGAGTACGGTGTTAATGGAAGAGACTTAAGCTTTCCAAGAGGCTCTTTGTGCCTCTTTCAAAACGCGGCGGGCTCGAGCTCGGCAGCGTCGAAAAGTGACCAGACACTGCAGGTCCCCACGATGTCGCCGGAGAGAAAGCTACCCGTTTCTCTTTCACCGCTTCAGTGCATGCTGCGTTCCACCAAAGAACAGGACGCTTAGTAAAGCGGCCGGACGTCCTAGGGATTGTCTGAAGTGCTAATGAACGTATAAAATCGGCAAAATAATCAACAGCCTCAGCAAAGTCAGCCCACGGACGGATAAAAGAGCTATAAGGTCTGTGAATCGAGGCCAATCTACCTTTTATTTCCAATAAAGTAGGAAAGTGGTCACTACCGTGTAAATCCGGAAGGACCCGCCAATTAAAATCAAGGAAAGAATTACATGTACAAATAGAAAGGATTACTAGCACCTTCATCCCACAATAGGTGACGGCCGTTAAAATCTCCCAACAAGAGGAAAGGCGGAGTCAGCTGACGCACCAGGCCGTCAAGCTCACCCCTGGAGACAGGAACCCGAGGAGGGAGATAAAAAGTGCAAATAGTGTAGGATCGTCCCATAAAAACCTTAACAGCAACCACCTGAAGGGGAGAGTTGAGTTGCAAAGGGACATACTGTTGTCTTGACGGATTAGGATAGCTGTGCCACTGTGGTGGCCCTGGTCAGGGAAAGAAGTGCTAAAAAAGGCACGATAGCCAGGAGGACTAGAATAAGTAGCATAGTCTCTTGTAAAGCTACACAGGCTAGAGAGAACTCCGACAATAACGCTCGGAGTTCACCCCACGAGGCGCAAAGGCCTCTACAGTTCCACTGTAGAAGCTTGAAGATGACTATTTAGGTGCAGTGGACGGACGAGCCTTTTGAATGGGCTGCCCGTGGCTAACCTGACTAGAAATAATCAACCGACGAGAAGACACCGGGAGTTGAGATGTACCGGGTCGTTGGATCGCAGTCTTTCGGCCTACCGGTGAGTGATGCGAACCATCATCACTCCTACCGGTCCTCGGAGGACGAGGTCAGGACTGGACTGATACAGTGGGTCCACGAGGGACGGCTGTGACAATATCATCGGACGTCTCCATGCAAAGACCGTCCTCATCACAAGAAGCCCGATCTGAGACGGAGGGCGTCACAGGAGGCTGGACAGAAACTACTGGAGCTACCAGCAGAGCGGTCCCTGGAGGACTCACGATTATGTGCACCGGGAGAAACCTTAGACTGCTTAAGCTGAGCTGAGCTGAGCCGCGGTGCCGTTTGGTCAGGCCCTTCAAAGGCTTAGGCGATACAGGTGGCAAATGGACATCCACTACATGGGTGACTTTGGTCAAGTCCGTATTATTCTCGTCGCTTCTTTGCAGATGACTCAACTGAGTCATCAGTCAAAAGGGCAAACCTATTGGCCAGATGAACAGGACCACCCGCCCCAACAGAGCGAGAGGTAGCAGAAGGTTTGTCTTTGGACCGGCAGACTCAGCTGAAGAGCGTGCGGCCAATGAAGCATAGGATGTCGCACCAGTACCGGCCTTCTGGCGGTACAGGAGTTCACGGCGGGCGCTACCGAGGCTGATGAACTGAGTGTTAGCAAGCTGTAGAATGTCCTGCTCCAGGCGATACCTAGGGCATTGCCTGAACGTACCTGGTGAGCATCACGGCAATGGAAACAATAAGCTGCAACATTGCAATGCTCCTCAGTATGTGAGTCTAGTGCAGAGCAATTACCACATCGAGAAGCTTCCTACGATGCTTTTCACGGAATTTATAGCAAAGGATAGGATACTTTTAGGGTACTCCTCAGGCCCATGCTGAGTTGCGAGTGAGGAAGCAATAC
This sequence comes from Portunus trituberculatus, assembly GCF_017591435.1. Classification (NCBI taxonomy): domain Eukaryota; kingdom Metazoa; phylum Arthropoda; class Malacostraca; order Decapoda; family Portunidae; genus Portunus; species Portunus trituberculatus. The sequence continues at coordinate 14,184,906 of NC_059271.1, read as the reverse complement.
ACTCAGACCGTGGACAGGGTTCGAACCCGTGCGCTTGGAGACCTCTACAGCATGGTTCCACTGTACCACGTTCTTTTGCCGTGACCGTATTCATAGTATGAGAAACACTGAAGAGGACGAGAAACAAAATGCCTCGCCCTAAGATTAATAGGTCCGACATTAACACGGTCAGGGAGGGTGGACCCAAAAAAGGTGAGAAGGACCATGTTGGAGGAGTTCCTCATCTTAGTAACCTTCTGGACTGAGTTAGGACACATAGCCAGTATTTCCTCCTCGTTGATATTCATAGAGATCCTGACTGTACACACAACCTTTACAGTAATTAAAGTTGGGATGTGCCCTAATAGTCTCAAACATGCTGTCATTAGGGCAGGGGAGATGTTGCAACATCCTTGCCTGCGTGAAGTCTTTTGCTCGCACGAGCACCCCCTTCCCGTATTTCTTGAGGTTTCCCTCAGGAATCGTGCCGATCTCTTTGGACAAGTACCGGGAGGCGTGGATGAAATTCCCGCGCCCATTTTTGTAGTAGACCACAAACCAACGTGGAGGCGGGATCTGGCGGACTTCAGGAACTGAATTCTCTGAATGGTTGTCAAAAAGATTTGGGATGTAGTCCGTGTCACTGTCCGAAATATTGTGAGAGCGGAAAAGTTCTGTCTTAAAACCAGAGCCAGCAAGGGGCAGTGATGCTACATGTTCTAAGCCAAACGGGCTTCATCATGACAGAAACGTTACATAGCAGCGGTTAGAAGGAAAGTCCTTATCGTAAACAAGTCGAATGCGAAGAACCGTGCCATACTCCTTGAGAAGTGAGTGCAAGGCGTGATAAGAAAATGATGGGTTAACATTTACCATCATAAAGGAGTCATATGCAGCAGAAATACGTCCTCAGAAGAACTCCCAGAACAGGAGACTGCTGGGAGGCTCTTGTGGAGGGAATCCTCCTTTCCACTCAGACCTGAAGATGACGTCTCGCGGGCCAGGTCAGCCACCTCACGAGAACCTGACAGTTTATTGTGGTTCACCATATATATAAAGTTACACAAAAATGGCTCCAGGGCAAGGGAAACCACCTACTGGGACTACAATGGGAGGGAGTGCTGGCTGCTGTGGACGGGGTACCTCGACCCCATGCGGACCAGTCGTTTTAAAAAAAGGTCCCACATGATACGAAAGTTTGTCCACGACAGAGCTGAGACCCCCCTCCCAAAGCATCCCAGCCTGGACACCCAAACATCCAGCACAGGACGGCCCCTATTGAGCGATCCCTATCAGCGGGTGGCTCCGCTGGTCCACTGGCAGCCTACGTAGGAGACATTTAGTCTGGCCGTACTAGCGACCGTACTAGCATGGGTAGCCCTCTCCCACTCGAAAGAGCAGAGCAGGGCCTAGGCCCCCTCTAGCCTAGCTCGCCAGGTCACAGGGACACGCAAGTCCCCACACCACGACAAGGCGGTTCACCTCTGGGGGGGAGATACGACAGGAAGGCTCGACCACGTGAGTTCCGGGATTGTGACGAGGTGCTTGTCCTGCTACCATTTCAAGGGAAGCCTCTGTCAGCCCGGTACAGGGGACCATACATTATCGAGAGGAGAGTTGGTCGTTAGGACACCTGATCGACGAAAGCTCCATCAACTGGTCCACCTGAAAATGTTAAAGCAGTACCACCGTCCACCTGGTGCAGCAGCAGCAGCAGTATACCTTGTTGTCCATGTGGTTGGTGAGGATTGTGATGTGGACTCAACTTGTGAGTCCCTCGATTGTAGCAGGTTGATCGACGAGGACTGAGGACTGAGCGGCGCCGCTGACTTCCCTGCTGTCTGCCTACCCGAGTGTGTTCGCCAGCGCTCCTTGAAGAACTGACTGGGCCGAACACGATGTGGACGTGGGAGAAGCCAAGCCAGTTAAGTTGTCACCATACCGGGTCAGCCCTCGACATGTCGACCTGTTGCAGGAGGACGATCAGGGGATAGCGCACCCGATTTGTTACTATAGTAAAAAGTTCTCACCTGCTCAGAGGAATTACTCTGTGATCGAGAAGGAACTCTTAGCCCTGATCCTCGCCCTGAAACATTTTCAAGTGTATGTATCTGCCTTTGGCCCAACAGTGACTGTTGTTACGTTCATCGGTAAAACGGGTAAGATTGGCATCGGGGAGCCGGTGAACAATACACACATAGATATGACTTGAGACATGAAACACAGATATATAACATGAAACACAGGAAAATGACATACACATATACATATAACACAGAAATAAATAGAACAATAAAGAACCCAACTTAATACCTAACAATAATCCTTATCCTATATGGAGGCAATGTGGAAAAAACGGACGAGGGGAAGTAATACTTATGCGGTGTCGCAATGGTGAAGTGATGGGTGATGGTTGATCCCACGGTAATCCCAAGAGGCGTTGTGTTCACTGGTTGAGACCTGGACCTCGACTTGACTTCCCAGAAAGCCAAGCTTGCTTTAACACTGCCGCTGGAGTCGAATGGGGCCACGTGAATCCAACTAAGGGACAGTAGCGGGGCTTCATGAGACGGTGACGTGGAAGGTTCATGAGACGGTGGCGTGCAAGGGGAGGCGGAGAGGTGGCGAACGAGGTAACAAGCGGAAGAGGTGATAGTAGTGGAGTATGTTACGGGCGGGCCGTAACATTTCCTCCCCCCTAAGACCTCCGTAATGGGCTCATGAAGGAGGTGAGACGGGAGATCTTGATAAGGCGTCGGCGATGATGTTGTCCACCCCCTTGATATGGTGGACTTCCAAGTTGAAGGGATGAGTTAACAAGGCCCACCTAAGAATGCGTTGGTTTCGGTTCTTCATGGCGTGAAGGAAGGCCAGAGGATTGTGATCGGTGAAGACCTTCGTAGTTTGAGGACCAGGATGAAGGTAGCACTCAAAACGTTGGAGCGCCAGGACGAGTGCCAGAGCCTCCTTCTCGATGGTGGAGTAGTTGAGTTGATGTTTCTTCAGCTTGGCGGAGTGATAGGCGATAGGATGGAGGATGCCGCTTGTGGGGTCCGTTTGTAGTACGACAGCACCCACTCCAACTCCACTCGCGTCCACTTGTAGATGGAAGGGGCGGGAGTGATCTGGCGTCTAGACCACTGGCTCCGAGGTGAGGAATGCCTTGAGATGTTGGAAGGCTTGGTCACAGGTCAGGGTCCAGTGGAAGGGGACGGAAGTGCTGATAAGGCTCGTCAGAAGGGCGGCCAGGGTGGAGAAGTTTCTACAGAATCGTTTGTAGAGACCAGCCATCCCCAAGAACCTCATGAGAGCTTTCCTGGTCGTAGTGACAGGGAAGCCAAGGATGGCCTCCACGTTAGCTATCTTGGGGCGAACCCTGCCGTTTCCCACCACATGTCCCAGGTAGACCACCGTAGACTTCCCGAAGGTGGACTTGGCCAGGTTGATTGTAAGCCCGGCTTCCTGCAACCAGCATCAGCCTCCGAAGACGGGTCAGATGTGTCACCTAGTCGTCTGAAGTCACCACCAGGTCGTCCAGATAGGCAGATGTTCCCTTCAAGTCCTGGATGATGTAATCTATAGCCCTCTGGAAGGTGGCGGGAGCATTAGATAAGCTGAAGGGCATCATTGTGTATTGGTATAGTCCGAACGGGGTGATGAAGGCGGATATTATTCGGGCCTCGTCCGAGAGGAGAATCTGGTAGTAACCTTTAAATAAGTCTATAGTGGTTACAAATTTGGCTACTCTTATGCTATCTATAAGGTCCTCTATCAAGGGTAATGTGTAGGAGTCTGGCACCGTCACTTTATTTAATTTCCTGTAGTCGGTGCAAAATCGACTACTACCATCTGGCTTAGATGTTAACAGGCAGGAAGAAGCCAAGGAGGATATACTAGGTTCTACAAGGTGATGACAGAGCAGTTAGTCTACCTCATTTTTCATCAAGTCTCTTTTAATGGGTGAAAGGCGATAGGCTGGTTGTCTTATAGGCTTGATGTTATTAGATATTAAAGTTATATCATGTTGGATAGTAGTACAAAGTCCTGGAAGGTCACCTGTGATTTCTGAAAAGTCTAGCAATAACTTTTTATGATCAGACTATTGAGAAGGTGTTAAGGAAAGAAACACCTCATCAAGGTTGGACATGATTTGGCTGTTTGAGGGCGTCCTTTAGGTGACGAGAAGAGGAATTCGATGTCGGACTCTTCCTCGGGGGGCACAGGACCAGACTCCTTCCCTACCAGACATACAGGTACAGTGCGAGACAAGTCGTCCTCTGGTTCTCTGGAGTGGTAAGGTTTCATTAGATTAATATGAACTAGTTGGGAATCCTTACGACGGTCAGGAGTGTGGACCACATAATTTAATGGACTTAGTTTTGAGCCACAACATAAGGTCCCATGAACTTACTGTGAAGAGCATTGCCTGGAGTGGGAGAAAAAGTAAAACCTTGTCTCCTGGTTTGAAACTTCTCATGACAGATTTGGGAAGAGAATTTTGTTGCATTTTAGTTTGAGATTTGAGGAAGTTTGATTTAGCAAAAGATCTGACTTCACTGATTTTATTCTTAAGGTTACTGATGTAGTCAGACACACTGGGGCTTGAAGGAGTATTTTGAGTAAACCATTGATCCTTTAATATTTTGAGAGGCCCCCTGATCTGTCTACCATAGAGTAATTCAAAAGGGAGTAACCTAAAGAATCTTGAGGAGATTCTCTTAAAGCGAAGAGAAGGAAAGAGATACTTTCATCCCAGTCTCCTTGATGCTCCAAGCAATACTTCTTCATCATGGATTTTAATGTTTGGTGAAACCGCTCCAGACAGCCTTGGGATTGGGGTGGTAAGCCGAGGAGGTTACATGGTCGATGTTTAGCTCATTCACTATCTGTTGGAAAAAATTGCTAGTGAAATTGCTACCCTTGTCAGACTGAATTTGTTTTGGAATTCCTACCGAGGTGAAAAATGTATTAGATGTTTTACAATGGTCTTTGATGTGATGTTCTTAAGAGGGAATGCTTCAGGGTACCTGGTAGTGGGATCCATGAGGGTTAACAAATACTGATTCCCTCGTTTGGTTTTGGGTAAGGGCCCTACGCAGTCTAGAACGATCTTTTCGAAGGGCTCCGTCTGAACTGGAATAGGCGTCAGAGGAGCTGGCACAAGGCGTTCGTTAGGCTTACCCACAATTTGACATATGTGACATGTTTTACATAGTGTGACACATCCTTTTTCATTCCTGGCCAAAAAAATGTTGAAGAGCCTTCTTGTAGGTTTTTGGATGCCTAGATGACCTGACAATCCATCATGAGCTAGTTCTATAATGGCTGGTCTTACAGACAAGGGATGACAACTTGATGTGTTTCTGACCAGGTGTCTAGTTGTTTCAGTTCAGGAGGTCTGTAGGCACGCATCAGGACTCCTTCCTGATAATAAAAACAAGGCAATTTAGACATATCCTTTGTCTCACTGGCAACATGTCTGATCTTAGCCAAAGTGAGATCCTGTTCCTGAGCATTAATCAAATTCTCCTTTGAAATGATGTTATTGTACAAGTTGTCAGTAGAGGCAATCATTGGTGGAGGAGGTGGTGAAAGGGCAGGGACTTGGACTGAGACCTGGTGACTGCACACACTGGGAAGAAGTGAGGGATGTTTCGTCCAGGGTCTTAGTGGGACTTTCTGTTAAGGGAGAATCAAGAACAATTAAGTTTGGAACAGCCAAGTTACCTGCAAGATCATTACCCAGTACAAGATGTACCCCCGGTACTGGCAGTTCACCAGGTTTAATGGCTACCTCAACCTCTCCTGAAATGAAAGGGCACTGTAAGCTAATTTAGCCAAGGGATAGGAGAGCTGTGATTCGAGACCTGTAAGGATCACCTTCTCCCAGTGAAAGCCTGTTTGATGTTAGGGATGACATCTTCCCTTAAGATGGATTGGGCAGCACCTGTATCACGCAGAACCTTGACATTTATTGCCTTGTCTTTACCATCAGTCAGGGACACTTTACCTTGATACATGTACGAGTCATAAAGTTCTAGAGGAGAGTTGACAGGGTTAGCTAGGGCCACTGGTTTCTTGTTCTCAAATGTGTTAGGTTTAGGGCCACAAAAGAAAGTTGACGTTGAGAGGCCTTGCAATTTGGGTGTCTACATTTCTGGATCGTGTGTCCTGGTTTCTTACAGTATGTACACCAGGGGGAATTATATGCATTTGGCGAGAATCCGGTCGGCTTACCACCCGCGCCCCAAAACCTTCCCCAAAGGAGGACCTAACATTAGATAGTGAACCACGACCTCTACTACCCAGGGATCCCATCAACAAAGCAAACGCATCAGCCACTTTAGCGGCAGACATAAGATCACTCTCTCCCGTTCTTCCACATGCCTCAGAATATTAAAGGGTAACTTGTTCTTCCATTCTTCCAGGACCATTAGATTGAGCAACTCCGAAAAGGTGGTAATGTTAAGGGCGGCTAACCATTTCTTAAATTGTCTTAGTTTCTCACTAGCAAATTCAACATAGGTGTGAGAGTCTGGTTTTACATACTTTCGGAACTGTTGTCTGTATCCATCAGAAGTGATAGAGTAGGCGTCTAGAATGTTACCTTTGATCTCTTCATATTCTACCTCATCACTAAGGCCGTTGTATACCCTATAAGCTTTTCCTACTAGCTTAGGGACAAGGAGAGACACCCACTGATCCTTGGGCCATTTATTCCTATTAGCAATGCTCTCAAAAGCGCGAAATGACCCGTCAACATCAGATTCATCAAAAGGGGGAACTAGCGGAGCAGCTGTAGCAGGATTAAAGCTTGCTAACTTTTTCTTTATATCTATTTCTTCCCTCTAAACTTAGCGTCATTTCGTAGGGCTAACTCCTGAATTTCTAACTCTTTCTCCTGCCTTTTAAGTTGTAACTGAAATTCTCTCTCTCCTTTTCTGCCTGTAGTTGCATTTGTCTTTCCTGTAATTCTCTGTTCTTTTTGCCTGTATTTGCATTTCTTTCTTCTTTTCTGCCTGTAATTGCATTTCTTTCGCTTCTTTTTCTGCCTGTAATTGCATTTGTTTTTCTGTAATTGCATTTCTTTCGCTTCTTTTCTGCCTGTAGTTGCATTTGTTTTCATGCATCCGGTATTCTAGTCTAAGCTTCTCAATTTCCCACTGACTTATCCTACTCTTATCCTGTTCTTCCTGGGGACTGTGTATTATAGTCCTCGTAGAGGCTGACATGGGAGTTAACTCTTCTATGGCATTTTCTAGCAACTGACCTTCTTGCACTAGATGTTCAACAACTACATTCTTAATGACCTCTTTAGTCATCTGAGACGTGATGGGAACATCAAAATGTTAAGCGATGGTCTTCCACTGGTCCTTTTTGATATTAGTACCTTTAAGTTGTTCCAGAGAAGGGTCAGCAGAAAAATCTTCAACGTTAAACTGAGTGGAAGCCAAATTAAATAGATGTTAAACAACAACAAAAAATGATAAGCGAACTACTTAAGTGAGGAACTTGGCAGAGTGATAATAAAGGAAACCCTGGAAATTACCTAGATTATACTTAAGTAAACACTTATGAGTACAATCACTAATGAGGGGTAAACTAGAGAATTACGGCATTAAGAGGGATCCGGATTACTCTAGTTACGAGACTTGAGAGTGAGGAGCGAATTGTACTGAGACTTGTTATTGATAAGGAGGCGGATTAGTCTGAGAGACTAGTTAAAATGGCCATTCTAACTAGCGAGAAAAATGATCCGCGAAGTGAGGGGATTGAGGGTTCGCATGAACATATGATGATCCCAACACTTGGATAACACTTATTACACACCTGCCTATGTGCAAAAAATAGAGATAAGTGCTATCGGTGAACACGCCTTTCTACCTGGTTTCCTGCTCTACCACTGCTATGCGATACCAATGAAAGTCACGAAGCACTTTTAACCCAAAAGGAGCCACTTGATCGCACAAAGGTAAATTTAAACCACACGCAGAGTAAGTCACAGAAAAAAAAAAAACACATCAAATTCACAACACCACAGAAACACAAGAAAATAATGTAATCACAGAAAAAAAGTCACTGGAAAAATGGAACACTGAACAAGGGTTATAATGGTCCTGTCACGGTCGCCAATTGTTACGTTCACCGGTTAAACGGGTAAGATTGGCATCGGGGAGCCGGTGAACAATAACAATAAAAAAAAAAACACTGCAGGTTCAACTGGTGAGGAAATGCAAAGGGGCACTTTAAAAAGCTATTTTAATAACCCATAATGAAACTGACACACATAGATATAACATGAAACATGAAACACAGATATATAACATGAAACACAGGAAAATGACATACACATATACATATAACACAGAAATAAATACAACAATAAAGAACCCAACTTAATACCTAACAATAATCCTAATCCTATATGGAGGCAATGTGGAAAAAACGGACGAGGGGAAGTGATACTTATGCGGTGTCGCAGTGGTGAAGTGCTGGGTGATGGTTGATCCCACGGTAGTCCCAAGAGGCGTTGTGTTCACTGGTTGAGGCCTGGACCTTGACTTGACTTTCCAGAAAGCCAAGCTTGCTTTAACACTTCCGCTGGAGTCGAATGGGGCCGCGTGAATCCAACTAAGGGACAGTAGCGGGGCTCCATGAGACGGTGACGTGGAAGGTTCATGAGACGGTGGCGTGGAAGGGGAGGCGGAGAGGTGGCGAACGAGGTAACAAGCGGAGGAGGTGATGGTAGTGGAGTATGTTACGGGCGGGCCGTAACCCTGTATACACCGACCACCATCCATTGAAATACCTCAATAGCTTAGGGGCTAAGAAGCAACGTCTTACGCGTTGGAGTCTCTTCCTGCAATCATAGCACCTAGACGTGATGTAATGTTATTACAGACTACTTATCTCGATAATGTACTGGGATCTCTGTGTTTTCTCATTTGGTTTTCTTTGTTTGTCTTCTCTAAAGAACGAATTTTGTCGGGAAAATTCTTTCTTGGGTGGGGGCGTGTTATGTATTTCACATTGTATGTATTGATTTGAATCATCATTTCCTCTCTACTAGTTGAGAGGCCAACGACCGTTTGCTTAGCTTATCTGTATGAAGCACTGATTCGTTCCCGCGACTCGTATCATTCGGCCAAGCGTCGTGGCGTCCTGCCCACTCGGGGAAAGGCAGACACTGTTGGATTCGTGAGCAGAGCAGACGTTGGCCTGGTGGCTTGATGAGGGAGTGCTTATTTGTGAAGTGTATGCTGTATATAATCCCCCTGGGCTATCGTATGTTGTGTTCCTTGTATCTCCCTCATATAGATTTGCTGTATTCACTTTTCATTCATAGCTGAAGTATTTGAGTTAAGACAAAAGTACGTTGTTCGGTTCAGTTAAAACATAAGTGAGTGAGATTCTTACCTTGTAACTTAAGTGTGTTAATGGTGACTTATTTATTACACTATTTGCTTGTGTTGTGTTTTTGTGCGTTGGTATTGTTTTTGTGTACATGAACGGAAATCTTGGAATTATTTCTCTTTCGTGTGATAAGCACTTGCCTCATTAAACCCTTCTTTAAGTTAACGTGTGTTTGGTTTACACTCTCTTTTTTTCAGAATCTAGAATAATATGTTCGTATGAGTGGATTTAAGTGAGTCTTTTGACTATTGGGTCACTTGTGTGTTACTTGTCCCTGAATAGGTCATCATTGTGGGTTTAACACTACCATTTCATACCACCTAATACGTAACAGTGTTTTTAAGGTGTTTTATGAAAAAAAAAATATCCCGATTGAAAATATTGCTCATTCGTCATTGTTTTCCTTCAAAACCATTAAATTGATAAAAACAAGCTAATATAGAGACACCAAAGAATATTTAACAAAAACGTGTTATTCTAGTAGTTTTCAGCTTTTTTCCACCAAAACACATAAATGCTACCAAAACACACTTTGTCTAAAGAACTGAAATATGTCAAAAAATGGGTTATATTGGTGTATTCAAGCGTTTTATACACCAAAGCTGAGAAATGCAGTCAAAACACTATATATGGTAAAACGTCTTAGATATGTTTTTTTAAGGTGTTTTATGAATTAATCTTGATTGAAAATTTTTCTTATTCGTCATTTTACATTGTTTTGCTTCAAAACGATGAAATTGATGACAACAAGCTAGTGTAGAGAAGCCAAAGTAAAATTAACAAAAAACGTGTTATTCTAGTAGTTTTCAGCTTTTTTTGCATTAAAACATAAATGCTACCAAAACACTATTTGTCTAAGGAACTGAAATGTCTCAAAATTGGGTTATTTTGGTGTATTCAAGCGTTTTATGCACCAAAAGTGAGAAATGCATGCAAAAAACTATATTTGGTGAAATGTCTTATTTATGTGTTTTTACAGTGTTTTATGAAATAAAAAACTATCTCGAATGAAAATTTAGCTTATTCGTCATTTTACATTGTTTTGCTTCAAACCGATAAAACTGATGAAAACAAGCTAATATAGAGAAACCAAAGAAAAATTAACAAAAACGTGTTATTTTAGTAGATTTTAGCTGTTTTTGCACCAAAACACAGAAATGCTACCAAAACACTATATGTCTAAAGAGATAAAATATGTGAAAAAATGGTTATTTTGATGTATTCCAGCGTTTTATGCAACAAAACTCAAAATTTCAGGCAAACCACACTATTTGTCTAAGGAACTAAAATGTGTCAAAAATGGGTTATTTTGGTGTTTTTCAGCGTTTTATGCATCAAAACTTTGAAATGCAGGCAAAACACACTATTTGTCTTAGGAACTAAAAAAAAAAAAAAAAGAGGTTATTTTTGTGTGTTCCATCGTTTTATGTACCAGAACTCTGAAATGCAGCCTAAACACTATTTGACTAAAGAACTGAAATATGTCAAAAATGGGTTATTTTGGATTATTCCAATGTTTTATGGACAAAAACAAAATTTGTTAAAACGTCTTATTTATGTGTTTTTAAGGTGTTTTATGAATAAAAAAAACTATCTCGATTGAAAAATTTGCTTATTCGTCATTTTACATATTTTTGGTTCAAAACGATAAAATTGATGACAACAAGCTAGTGTAGAGAAACCAAAGTAAAATTAACAAAAATGTGTTATTTTAGTAGTTTTCAGCTTTTTTGCATCAAAACACAGAAATGCTACCAAAACACATATTTTGTCTAAGGAACTGAGTAGTGTCAAAAATAGGTTATTTTGGTGTATTCAAGCGTTTTATGCACCAAAACTGAGAAATGCAGGCAAAACACTATATTTGGTCAAATGTCTTATTTATGTGTTTTTACAGTGTTTTATGAAACAAAAAAGTATCTCGATTGAAAATTTTCCTTATTCTTCAATTTACATCGTTTTGCTTCAAAACGATAAAATTAATGAAAACAAGCTAACATAAATAAAATTAACAAAAAAGTGTTATTTTAGTAGTTTTCAGTTTTTTTCATCAAAACACAGAAATGCTACCAAAACAGTCTATATCTAAGAAACTGAAATATGTGAAAAATGGGTTATTTTGGAGTATTTTTTGTCTATTTGTCTAAGAAACTAAAATGTGTAAAAAACGGGTTATTTTGTTGTATTCCAGCGTTTTATGCACCCAAACTCTGAAATGCAGGATAAACACACTATTTGTGTAAGGGACTTAGATATGTCAAAAATGGGTTATTTTAAAGTATTCCAGCGTTATATGCACCAAAACTCAGAAATACAGGCAAAACACTATATTTGTTAAAACGTCTTATTTATGTGTTTTTAAGGTGTTTTATGAAAAAAAAAAAAATTATCTCGATTGAAAATTTTGCTTCAGAACGATAAAATTCATGTAAACAAGCTAGTGTAGAGAAACCAAAGTAAATTTAACAAAAAACGTGTTGTTTTACTAGTTTCAGCTTTTTTGGATAAAAACACATAAAATGCTACCAAAACACACTAACATAAATATATTCCTTATACAAATAAAAATGGGCTATTTTGGTGAATTCCAGCGTTTTATGCACCAAAGTTCTGAATTGCACGCTAAACACACTATTTGTCTAAGGAACTGAAATATGTAAAAAAAAATGGTTATTTTGGTGTATTTAAGCATTTTATGCAATAAAACTGAGAAATATAGCCAAACACTATATTTGGTAAAACGTTTTATATATGTGTTTTTAAGGTGTTTTATGAATAAAAAGCTACCTTGATTGAAAATTTTGCATATTCGTTATTTTGCATTGTTTTGCTTCAACATGATAAATTTGATAAAAACAAGCTAAACAAACAAACCAAATTAAAATTAAGTAAAACATTTTATTTTAGTAGTTTTCAGCTTTTTATACATCAAAACACAGAAACGCTACCAAAACACACTATATGTCTAAAGAACTGAAATATGTGAAAAATGGGTTATTTTGGTGTATTCCAACGTTTTATGCAACAAAACTAAAAACTGCAGGCAAATCACATTATTTGTCTAAAAAACTAAAATGTGTCAAAAATGGGTTATTTTGGCCTATTCCAGCGTTTTATGCATCAAAACTCTGAAATGCAGGCTAAACACACTATTTGTCTTAGGAACTGAAATATGTGAAAAAAAGGTATTTTTTGGTGTATACCAGCGTTTTATGCATAAAAAAATCAAAATTGCAGGCAAAACACACTATTTGTCTAAGGAACTAAAATGTGTAAAAAATGGGTTATTTTTGTGTATTCCAGCGTTTTATGTACCAGAAAGAACTCTGAAATGCAGCCTAAAGACTATTTGTCTAACGAACTGAAATATTATCATAAATGGGTTGTTTTGGATTATTCCAATGTTTTATGCAAAAAAAACTCAGAAATACAGGCAAAACACTAAATTTGTTAAAACGTCTTATTTATGTGTTTTTAAGGTGTTTTATGAAAGAAAAATGATCTCGATTGAAAATTTTGCTTATTCGTCATTTTACATATTTTTTGGTTCAAAACGATAAAATTGATGCCAACAAGGTAGTGTAGAGAAACCAAAGTAAAATGAACAAAAATGTGTTATTTAAGTAATTTTCAGCTTTTTTTGCATCAAAACACAGAAATGCTACCAAAACACACTATTTGTGTAAGGAACTGAAATATGTAAAAAATGGGTTATTTTAGTGTATTCAAGCGTTTTATGCAACAAAACTGAGAAATGAAGGCAAAACACTATATTTGTTGAAATATTTTATTTATGTATTTTTTACAGTGTTTTATGAAATGAAAAACTATCTCGATTGAAAATTTTGCTTATCCGTCATTTTACATTGTTTTGCTTCAAAACGATAAAATTGATGAAAACAAGCTAATATAGAGACACCAAAGAAAAATTAACAAAAACGTGTTATTCTAGTAGTTTAAAAGAAAACAAGTTGTAGGAATTCGGAAACTCTTGTATTAGAGAGTTGGACAGAATAGGGATGAGAGGAAGAAGAAAGCCTTGTGCAGCGTGGCCGTTGGAGGAGAGGCATGCAGTTAGCAAAATCAGTAGAACAGTTACCATGAAAATAGCGATAAAATATAGAAAGGGATGCAACATTTCGGCGGTGAGAAAGAGACTAAAGACATTTAGTCAGAGGAGGGGAGTTGATGAGACGAAGAGCTTTCGATTCCACCCTATCAAGCAAAGCTGTGTGACTGGAATCCCCCAAACATGCGAAGAGTACTCCATACAGGGACGGATAAGGCCCCTACACAGAGTAAGCAGTTGGAGGGGCGAGAAAAACTGTCAGAGACGCCTCAGAACACGTAATTTTATAGAAGCTATTTTAGCAAGAGATGAGATGTGAAGTTTCCAGTTAAGATTATGAGCAAAGGACATACCGAGGATATTCATTGTGGAAGAGGTAGACAGTTGAGTGTCATTGAAGAAGAGGGGATAGTTGTCAGAAAGGTTGTGTCGAGTTGATAGATGGATGAATTGAGTTTTTGAGGCATTGAAAACTACTAGATTTTCTCTGCCCCTATCGGAAATCTTAGAAAGATAGGAAGTCAGGCGTTCCGTGGCGTCCCCGCGTGATCTTTTGTTTTTACTAAAGGGTTGGACGTCTCCGAAAGAACGTGGAAAGATGTAGGGTGGTATTATCAGCGTAGGAGTGGATAGGGCAAGAAGTTTGGTTAAGAAGGTCATTAATGAATAATAGAAAGAGAGTGGGTGACAGGACAGAACCCTGAGGAACACCACTATTCATAGGTTTATGAGAAGAACAGTAGCCGTCCACCACAGCAGCAATAGAGCGGTCGGGAAGGAAACTTGAGATAAAGTTGCAAAGAGAAGGATAGAAGCCGTAGGAGGGCAGTTTTGAAATCAAAGCTTTATGCCAGATTCTATCAAAAGTTTTTCATATGTCTAACGCAACAGCAAAAGTTTCACCGATATCTCTAAAAGAGGATGACCAAGACTCAGTAAGGATCACCAATAGAGCGACCTTGACGGAAGCCATACTGGCGATCAGACAGTGAAGTGACAGATGTTTGAGAATCTTCCTATTCAGGATAGATTCAAAAACTTTAGACAAGCAAGAGATTAAAGCTATAGGACGGTAGTTTGAGGGCTTAGAACGGTCACCCTTTTTAGGTACAGGCTGAATGTAGGCGAACTTCCAGCAGGAAGGAAAGGTAGAACTCGATAGACAAAGTTGGAAGAATTTGGCCAGGCAAGGTGCAGGTACAGAAGCACAGTTTTTGAGAACAATAGGAGGGACCCCATCAGGTCCATAAGCCTTCCGAGGGTTTAGGCCAGCAAGGGCATGGGAAACATCATTACGAAGAATTTTGATTGTAGACATGAAATAGTCAGAGGAAGGAGGAGAGGGAGGGACAAGCCCAGAATCGTCCAAGGTGAATTTGTGAGCAAAGGTTTGAGAAAAGAGTTCAGCGTTAGAGACAGAAGAGATGGCAGTTGTGCCATCAGGATGAAATAAAGGAGGCAAAGATGAAGAGGTGAAGTTATTTGAGATGTTTTTGGCTAGATGCCAGAAGTCACGAGGAGAGTTTGAGTTTGAAAGATTTTGACATTTCCTATTTATGAAAGAGTGTTTGGCAAGTTGAGGAACAGACTTGGCATGATTCCGGGCAGAGATATAAAGTGCATGAGATTCAGGAGATGGAAGGCTCAAGTACCTTTTGTGGGCAACCTCTCTATCATGTATAGCACGAGAACAGGTTGAGTTAAACCAAGGTTTAGAAGGTTTAGGTTGAGAAAAAGAATGAGGAATGTACGTCACCATGCCAGATACTAACACATATGTTATGCGTTCAGCACAAAGAGATGGGTCTCTGACACGGAAGCAATAATCATTCCAGGGAAAATCAGCATAATACCTCCTCATGTCCCCCCCAACTGGCAGAGGCAAAACGCCAGAGGCACCTTCGCTTTGGGGGATCCTGTGGAGGGATAGGAAAATTAGGACAAGATACAGAAATGAGATTGTGACCGGAGGAGCCCAACGGAGATGAAAGGTTGACAGCATAAGCAGAAGGGTTAGAGGTGAGGAAGAGATCAAGAATGTTGGGCGTGTCTCCAAGACGGTCAGGAATACGAGTAGGGTGTTGCACCAGTTGCTCTAGGTCATGGAGGATAGCAAAGTTGAAAGCTAGTTCACCAGGGTGGTCAGTGAAGGGAGAGGAAAGCCAAAGCTGGTGGTAAACATTGAAATCTCCAAGAATGGAAATCTCAGCGAAAGGGTAGAGGGACAGAATGTGCTCCACTTTAGAAGTTATGTAATCGAAGAAATTACTATAGTCAGAAGAGTTAGGGGAGAGATAAACAGCACAGATGAATTTAGTTTGAGAGTGACTGTTAAGCCGTAGCATGATGGTAAACAATTCGGAAGACTCAAGAGTGTGGGAAGTAGAGCAAGTTAAGTCGTTTTGTACATAGACGCAGCATCCAGCTTTGGAATTAAAAATGAGAATAGAGAAAGTAGGAGGGAACAGAGAAGGGGCTACTGTCAGTTGCCTCAGACAGCTGTGTTTCAGTGAGGAAAAGAAGATGAGGTTTAGTAGAGGAGAGGTGGTGTTCCACATATTGAAAATTAGATCTAAGACCGCGAATGTTGCAGAAGTTAATGTAGAAAAAGTTGAGGGAGGTGTCAAGGCATTTGTGGTCTTCAACAGGAAATGTGTTTGACCTGGGGACAATTTTGGTCCCCTCCCCAGAGGGGGACTCCGAGGCGTTGTTTATTTAGGGTTCCATTTTTCTTTTAAATTTTGATTTGGAGTGAAGGGTGTATGTGTGGTAAGTGCATGTAGTTTTGTATGAAGAAGGAGAGCTGTCTTTAGAGGGTAGGCTGTGACTACCCCCTTGAGTTGTGAGACACAAAGGGAAACATTCAACGGGATCACAACTAGCTTTAATGGATGGTTCACAGCACCTCTTGAACTAGTGCTATTAGATCTCACTGGGAGTAAGTTATTGTTTCGGTAAGTGTCTACTACCTCCTCCTTAAATGTAAAATGACGAATAAGCAAAATTTTCAATCAAGATAGTTTTTTTTTCATCAAACACCTTAAAAACACATAAATAAGACGTTTTAACAAATTTAGTGTTTTGCCTGCATTTCTGAGTTTTTCTGCAAAAAAACATTGAAATACTCCAAAATAAACCATTTTTGACATATTTCAGTTCTTTAGACAAATTGTGTGTTTAGCCTGCATTTCAGGTGCAGAAAACGCTGGAATACACCAAAATAACCCATTTTTGACACATTATAGTTCATTAGACAAATAGTGTGTTTAGCCTGCAATTTTGAGTTTTTTTTTTTTTTTTGCATAAAACGCTGGAATACACCAAAAAAACTTTTTTCACATATTTCAGTATCTTAGACATATGGTGTGTTTTGGTAACATTTCTTTTCTTTGATGTAAAAAAGCTGAAAACTACTATAACAACACGTTTTTGTTAATTTTACTTTGGTTTCTCTATATTAGCTTGCTTTCATAATTTTTTTCGTTTTGTACCAAAACAATGTAAAATGACGAGTAAGCAAAAGTTTTAATCGAAATAATTTTTTTTTCATAAAACACCTTAAAAACACATAAATTTATAAGATATTTTAACAATTACAGTGTTTTGCCTGCATTTCTGAGTTTTGGTGCGTAAAACGTTAGAATACTCCAAAATAACCCATTTATGACATATTTAAATCCTTTACACAAATAATGTGTTTAGCTTGCATTTCAGAGTTTTGGTGCATAAAATGCTGGAATACAACAAAATAAACCGTTTATTACACGTTTTAGTTTCTAAGACAAATAGTGTGCTTTGCCTGCAATTTTGAGTTTTGTTGCATAAAACGCTGAAATACGCCAAAATAACCCATTTTTCACATATTTCAGTTCCTTGTACATATAGTGTGTTTTGGTAGCATTTCTGTATTTTGATGCCAAAAAGCTGAAAACTACTAAAATAACACGTTTTAGTTATTTTACCTTGGTTTCTCTATATTAGCTTGTTTTCATCAATTTTATCGTTTTGAAGCAAAACAATGTAAAATGACGAATAAGCAAAATTTTCAATCGGTTTTTTTTTTCATAAAACACCTTAAAAACACATATATGAAACGTTTTGACAAATATAGTGTTTAGCCTGCATTTCTCAGTTTAGGTGCCGAAAACATTGGAATACTCCAAAATAACCCATTTTTGACACATTTTAGTTCCTTAGACAAATAGTGTGTTTTGCCAGAAATTCTGAGTTTTGTTGCATAAAACGCTGGAATACACCAAAATAACCCATTTATCAAATATTTCACTTTTGCATATGCATATGGTGTGTTTTGGTAGCATTTCTGTGTGTTGATGAAAAAAAGCTGAAAACTATTAAATTAACACGTTTTAGTTCATTTTACTTTGGTTTCTCTATATTAGCTTGTTTTCTTCAATTTTATCGTTTTGAAGAAAGAAAATGTAAAATGACGAATAAGCAAAATTTTCAATCGAGATAGTTCTTTTTTTCATAAAACACCATAAAAACACATAAAAAAGACGTTTTAAGAAATATAGTGTTTTGCCTTCATTTCTGAGTTTTTGTGCATAAAACGTTGGAATACACCATAATAATCCATTTTTGAGACATTTTAGTTCCTTAGTCAAATAGTATGTTTTGCCTGCAATTTTGAGTTTTGTTGCATAAAACGCTAGAATACACCAAAATAACTTATTTTTCATATATTTTAGTTCCTTAGACATATAGTGTATTTTGGTAGCATTTCTGTATCTTGATGCAAAAAAGCTAAAAACTACTAAAATAACATGTTTTTGTTAATTTTACTTTTTTTTCTATATTAGCTTGATTTCATCAATTTTATCGTTTTGAAGCAAAACAATGTAAAATGACGAATAAGCAAAAATTTTCAATCAAGATAGTTTTTTTTTTCATAAAACACCTTAAAAACACATCTTTAAGACGTTTTACCCTATATAGTGTGCTACGTTACGAAGTGAACCACAGCGCCCACGTAAGGAAACGTTAATCACCTCGCAACAACCCATGTCCCAAGAGGAAGCACTTGAAACAAGGTGTGAGTTTGTATAATGTAATATGAACACTAATCTGCTAGAGGTAGCAGGATAGACCGACACCAGCAAAACAATCGAATGGAGCAACACAGAATAACAGGCATAATAGCAGCACAGAACATAGAAGAAAATACAAAATCCTCCGACCACTGGTGGAAACACACATGAAATAACACCAAAATAAATATGCCTAGCGTGAACAATAGCGAGTAAAAGTAGAGTGAGAAGGTGCAAATACTTATCAGCTATCAGCCTTCGGACGAGTTGACCTCCCATCACCAAGCCCAGCGAATGACTGCCTCGGCGTCAGCGTGGCTCTGCTACGTCAGCTTCGAGGGGGCACTTTCGAGGTAGTTTCGAACAGGTTCAAAACAGTTAATGAAGTGGCGAAGCATACAACTTGAATGAATGAACGAACGAACGCGAAAATGGACACTGACACACAATATAATGACCCTATTTTTTGGTAGTTAACTAGTTAACGTAACATTCCCCTACCCAAAAAGAATTTTACGTAGGAAAATTCGTTCTTAAGTGAGTGTACAAGAAGCCATAGGTAAAGACAAAAATTTATATTGAGTACAACATTTACCTTAGGAGCGAGACAAACAATCAGCCATGATGTTATCAACACCCTTAATATGTCGTATAGCAGGTTGAATTGCTGAAGGTACAAACTCCAACGAGTTAATCGTTGATTCTTTGTCTTTAAGTTCGAGAAATATTTGAGAGGATGGTGGTCCGTGTGAACAGTAATAACAGGACCAAAGGGAGGTACATATACAGAGAAGTGTTGCAGGGCGAGGATCAGGGCTTAAAGTGCTTTCTCTATCACTGAATAATTTATTTGTGCATCAGAAAACTTCTTACTAAAATAACATATAGGGTGTTGAATTCCCTGATCGTCCTCCTGCAACAGTACAGCTCCTGCTCCCACATTACTAGCATCAACGGCGAGGGAAAAAGGTTTACAAAAATTCGGAGACAACATGACTGGGTAATGAGTCAAAGTTTCCTTGGCAATAAGGAAACTTTTCTCGCATTCCTCATTCCATAGGAACTTTTTGTCTTTCCTGAACATTTTTTGTCATTATTTTCGTTTGTTTACCTTTGTAATTAACCCGTACAGCATCAGCAGATCTGAGACTTTGTGATTTTGCCAGTGCTGGCCATATCATGGATTTTTTTTTTTGCTAAACCAGTCTTAAATGATGTGAAACAAATGAAAATGACAGTCATTCCTCCCAGAACTGACTGGAAGTGGTATTAATTGGTGCGAGATGTTTTACGCTAAGGTTAGCGACTTAGCAAAGCCTTATGTGACTAGTTTATTCGCTTCCTCGTTTCTCACCAGTCGATCCCCGAGTTGGACACATGCATAATATCATTCCTGAGTTGAAAGAAAAATAAGATGTCATGTTTTGCTGTTTGGGAGTGTTTGTGGCTAAAAATAGACTCGAGATATCGTGATGGAGTGTTGCCTTTCGTGGTGCAAATATTTTCCGAGTAATATGTACTTGTTTTTCCTTATAACAAAGCGATTGGATAATTCTTATTTATGTCATACAAAGTTTTCACTACCACAATATAACAGTTACCAAAAACATCTGAAATGGTAGGAGTAAGTAATGGAAATTACGCTTCGTTCATATTAGCGGATTGAGGGGTCAGTTTCCCGCTACACCGAGCTAAAGGCAGCAGAAACTGCTAAAGTTCAGATATGTAATAAATAAATACAGGAAGCATTCATGTTAGCAGGGACAAGGAGGCAGCATGAGCAATGTCTACAGTGCATGATGGCAGTATAATGGTAGGTTTTGAGGACGCAATACCTCCGAAAACACGAGGAAGCTCGCCGACGTATCTCATTTGTCTCTGACGCCCGGTTCGCTCAGAGTAGCCGACGTATCTCGTACGTCTCTGACGCTGTATGGGTTAAGTCCAGTTTAGATATGTAACTGGACGTTCCTTTCCGATCGATACAGTCATCTAGTCGGGGCAAGGAATAGGTGTCTGTCTTTGTTAGAGAGTTAACACGACGGTAGTCAATGCATCTGATCCTGAGGGAGATGAGACACTTTTGAAAGGTACATAGATTCGGTGTCTCCTTTTGCCATCTAGCCATCGTCTTGGAGGTCATGCTCAACATCAGGCAGGCAGTCTGTGTCCTCAGAATTGGAACTCAAGGGAGAGACTGTGACAAATTGCACAAATCTTACACTCCCATCGGATTTGGGTTGCAATGTCACAGGGGAGCTTCATAGACTAACACACGGTGTGATAATTCCAAGTTTCAAGATATAGTCAAGTTCTTGCCGGACCACACTGACATGTCTTGGGCTAAGACGGTATGCGGGTAACTTGACAGGAGCAGCCTCCCCTACCTCCACGTCATGTTGGAGATAATTAGTTCTCCCTGGGATATTACTAAACACGTTTCTATATGAAGAAATCAGATGCTTAAGTTGAGAGATCTGATCCTGAGGGAGATGAGACACTTTTGAAAGGAACATAGATTCGGTGTCTCCTTTTGCCATCTAGTCATCGTCTTGGAGGTCATGCTCAACATCAGGCAGGCAGTCTGTGTCCTCAGAATTGGAACTCAAGGGAGAGACTGTGACAAATTGCACAGAGACAGGCATTTGAGAGTTTGAAGCACGATGATAAGGCTTCAGCATATTTACGTGACAGAGCTGGTATTTCTTCCGTCGATTAGGCGTTTGTACCATGTAATCAGTTTCTCCGACTCTGCATGCTACTGGATATGGGCCACAGAACTTTGCTGCCAGGGGTTGTCCTTGTTTTGGCAACAATACCAAAACTTCATCTCCAGCTTTATACTCTCGCTGTTTAGCTTTCCGGTCAAACTATTGCTTCATTTTTCCCTGTGCAAGCTTAAGGTTGTCATGCGCCAGCTCTAAAGCCTCACTTATGCGTGTCTTGAGGTCCAGCACGTACTGGAGTAGGTTTTTGCTTTCAGCAGGCTCACAAGTCCAAGCCCCTTTGAGAAGACTCAGTGGACCACGAATGGTATGGGCGAACACAAGCTCATTAGCCGAGAACCCCAGGCTCTCTTGAGGTACCTCCCGTGTAGCAAACAACAAGAGAGGGAGACCTCGATCCCAATCCTTGGTGTGTTCCTGACAGTACTTTCTGAGCATATTCTTCTTCGGGATGATAGGCACTGCTCCGGATGTGGGTAACTCCAATTTGAGACAAGGCTTGCTGGAATATATTGGACATAAAATTACTTCCTTGATCAGTTTGTATTTCTTTTGGTAATCCATACTTAGAACAAAAATCCAATAAAGCCTTAATTATACCTCTGGCTTTGATATATCTGAAAGGAATCGCTTCTGGATAACGAGTTGATAGGTCAAGTATGGTCAAGATATACTGAAAACCACTTGAGGTAGGAGGAAGAGGACCAACAACATCCATGATAAGCCTTGAGAAAGGAGGTTCAATTGCCGGAATGGGAATAAGAGGGAACTTAGGGATGGTTTGGTTGGGATTACCAACAACTTGGCATGTGTGGCAACACTTTATGATGTTGGCCACATCCGCTGCCATACAAGGCCAGAATAATTCCGCCCGCAGACGGTCTAGTGTCTTGCGAATACCCATATGGCCTGAAAATGGAATGGTATGGGGTAGGTTTAATAACTCCTCCCAACACACCTTTGGGACCACTAGTTGGTGAACATCCCACATCCCACTGTCTGGATTTCTATGAAGGGGTCTCCATCTCCTCCAAGGAATCCCATCCCTTAAATATAAACAGGTACCCTTCTCTTCCTCGAGATTTTCAGCAGCAGTAACACATAGCTTTTCTATTTCCGGGTCCTCCCTTTGTATTCTTCTGAACCTCTCCATGTCCACTTCCTCTAGTGACACAGGTGGGGAGTCCTCCAGTGATCCTATGAAAGTATCTGCTAAGTGCACATCATTATCATGGGGATCGGTATCCTTGAGTGAGCTATCAGGTAGGGATTTCATCCTTAAGTCCCCACAGTCCTCCTTAACATCATCTGCGGGCACAGGTACTTCTGATAAAATAGGAGCTTTTATTTCATCACCTCTAACTAGGTTATTGCCTAAAAGGAGGTCCACACCGTCCTCAAGCAGACTATCAACTATTCCCACTCGGGCAGGGCCTCTGAACACCTCACAGTCTATCTTACAGGATAAAAGTGGCACAGTCATGGCACCTGTGACTACCTTGATAAGTACATACTCTGTTGTAGAAATATCACTATGATCAGGCCTCACCCATAAAGAAATTGAAGATCCAGTATCTCGAAGTATTCGAACCAGGTGCTGGGAGGACTTAACTTTCACCAGTCCCGAATATAAATAAGGTGAGTAGGAGGCAGACGTGGCATCTGCAGTCACTGCTTGTACCACCCCTGAGACCGTGGAGTTCTCATGGTCAGCATCATTCACCTCTTCTGAAACATCAACAGGCTTAGAAGAGGTAGAAAACAAATCTTCGGCAGGCACCACCGGGACCTTGGAAAGTGAGGGGTCTTGAACCAGACCACGCACAAAGTGGACCGGTCGTCCGCCTAACCTCCTTCAACATCTTTTTGTAGAGTGTCCAGGCTTATGACAAAAGGTACAGGAAAGTTTGGGAATAGGTTTTGAAGTTTGTGTGAATATGTGTTCGTGTGAGTCATTCGCTGCAGTGGGCTTGCCAACAGTCCACCTGGGGTTCTGAGAGTGATCACATAGAGGACTTGGAACTGCTTTAGTGTTAGAATAATTTCTGGTTTTACGGAAGAGATGATAATCATCAGCATAAACAGCAGCTTCAGCAGAGCTTTTTACTCTCATATCTACTAAGTAGATTTGTAATTCAGGATCTAGTTTACTCATGAAATTCTCGAGAATGACCAGTTCCGAAAGCCTCGAAAAATTCTCACCCACTCGCTCGCTACGTGTCCTCAGGATAAAGTTATCCACCAGTGTTCGGGAAAATTTGGCAAATGTTTCATGTGGCCCTTTTCTACAATTTCTAAACCTCTGCCTGTAAGCCTCTGGTTTAAGTTCGTAGGCACGCAATACTGCTAGCTTCAAGCTATCATAATCTGCAGCAGCATCGATGGAAAGTGAGTCATAAGCCTTAAGGGCCTATCCTTTGAGTACTGTTAACATTAAACAAGACCAACTATCCTTAGACCAGTTCATACAAAAAACAGTTTTCTCAAATCTCTCAAAGAACTCTTTTACAGCACACTCATCGAAATGTGGTACAAATATGAATTTGTTAAGTGAATCAGAATTACTAGGGGTGTGGACGACCCCTTTGTCAATTTTGTAATACTCTAATTTAATTCTCTCACGCTCAATCTCAATCTCCTTTTCCATTCTTAGCTTCAGTTCCATAACCTTCAGCTCATGCTCCCGTCTAGCCTGCTCTTCAATAAATTCTTTAAAATGGATGACCGTTTCATCAACAACCTCGTCACGATAGCCATACCGGCTAGAAGGGACATTGAGATTCTGAGACTCTGCGTTATCAACCCTGCAACCCTCATTCAAGACAGTGCCAAACATCTTATGGCAGATTAGATCAATTAGAGAGAATTTACACTCAAGATCACATTGAATTCTGAGAGCTTCATCCACTTACAATAAATAACTCAGCCTTACTTAAATTTCTCACTTGTTCTATGGTAGGAGCAGAATCTACGAGGGCACGAGCATCAGTTTGGGTAATGATATGAAGAGGAGGAATATCAGTCTCAACACGAGTAGACATCACGACAAATTATAATTTTAACAAGGTTATATAGTACATGTAATTCAGAGGAGGTTACATCAGCATGGTGTCAGCCTATCCTGGCGAGGTCGCCAAATGTTACGTTACGAAGTGAACCACAGTGCCCACGTAAGGAAACGTTAATCACCTCGCAACAACCCAGGTCCCAAGAGGAAGCACTTGAAACAAGGTGTGAGTTTGTATAATGTAATATGAACACTAATCTGCTAGAGGTAGCAGGATAGACCGACACCAGCAAAACAATCAAATGTAGCAACACAGAATAACAGGCATAATAGCAGCACAGAACATAGAAGAAAACACAAAATCCTCCGACCACTGGTGGAAACACACATGAAATAACACCATTGAAATAACATTGAGATTCTGAGACTCTGCGTTATCAACCCTGCAACCCTCATTAGATCAATTAGAGATCACATTGAATTCTGAGAGCTTCAGCCACTAACAATAACTCAGCCTTACTTAAATTTCTCACTTGTTCTATGGTAGGAACATAATCTACGAGGGCACGAGCATCAGTTTGGGTAATGATATGAAGAGGAGGAATATCAGTCTCAACACGAGTAAACATCACGACAAATTATAATTCTAACAAGATTATATAGTACATGTAATTCAGAGGAGGTTACATCAGCATGGTGTCAGCCTATCCTGGCGAGGTCGCCAAATGTTACGTTACGAAGTGAACCACAGCGCCCACGTAAGGAGACGTTAATCACGTCGCAACGACCCAGGTCCCAAGAGGAAGCACTTGAAACAAGGTATGAGTTTGTATAATGTAATATGAACACTAATCTGCTAGAGGTAGCAGGATAGACCGACACCAGCAAAACAATCGAATGGAGCAACACAGAATAACAGGCATAATAGCAGCACAGAACATAGAAGAAAATACAAAATCCTCCGACCACTGGTGGAAACACACATGAAATAACACCAAAATAAATATGTCTAGCATGAACAACAGCGAGTGCAAGTAGGCACTTTCGAAGCAGTTTCGAACAGGGTCATAACAGTTAAAGAAGTGGCGAAGCATACAACTTGAATGAATGAACGAACTGACACACAATATAATGACCATATATTTTAGTAGTTAAATACCAAGTATGTAACAAGTGTTTTGCCTGTATTTCTAAGTTTTGATGTATAAAACGCTTGAATAAATCAAAATAACCATTTTTTTTACATATTTCAGTTCCTTAGCCAAATAGTGTGTTTTGGTAGCATTTCTGTGTTTTGGTGCAAAAAAGCTGAAAAATACATAACACGTTTTTACTAATTTTTCTTTGGTGTCTCTATATAAGCTTCTTTTCATCAATATTATCGTTTTGAAGCAAAACAATGTAAAATTACGAATAAGCAAAATTTTCAATCGAGATAGATTTTTATTTCATAAAACACTGTAAAAACAGATAAATAAGACACTTCACAATATATAGTATTTTGCCTGCATTTCTCAGTTTTGGTGCATAAAACACTTGAATACACCAAAATAACCCATTTTTGACATATTTCAGTTCCTTAGAGAAATAGGGTGTTTAGCCTGTATTTCAGAGCTTTGGTGCATAAAACGCTGGAATACACCAACACTTTTTTTTTTGACACATTTTAGTTCCTTAGACAAATAATTTGTTTTGCCTGCAATTTTGAGTTTTGTAGAATAAAACACAAAAACACACCATAATAACCCATTTTTCACAAATTTCAGTTCCTTAGACGTAGTGTTTATTTTTAACATTTATGTGTTTTGGTGCAAAAAAGCTGAAAACTACTAAAATAAAACGTTTTTTGTTCATTTTTTCTTTGGGTTTTCTATATTAGATTGTTTTCATGAATTTTATCGTTTTGAAAAAAAAAAAAACAATGTAAAATAACGAATAAGGAAAATTTTCAATCGAGATAGTTTTCTATTTCATAAACCAATTTAAAAACACAAATAAGTCATTTTACCAAATATAGTGTTTTAACTGCATTTCTGAGTTTTGGTGCATAAAACGCTTAAATACTCCAAAATAACCATTTTTTGACATATTTCAGTTCCTTAGACAAATAGTGTGTTTTGGTAGCATTTTTGTGTTTTGATGCAAAATAACTGAAAATTACTAAAATAACACGTTTTTGTTCATTTTACTTTGGTTTCTCTACAATAGCTTGTATTCATCAATTTTTCGTTTTGAAACAAAACAATGTAAAATGACGAATAAGCAAAATTTTCAGTCGAAATTTTTTTTTTTCATAAAACACCATAAAAACACATAAATAAGACGTTTAAAAAAAATAGTGTTTTGCCTGCATTTCTGAGTTTTTGTGCATAAAACATTGGAATACACTTGAGTTTTATTTTATTATATGTATTTTAATGTTTTATTTAATTTTATTGTAGTTTTTTTTTTGTTACTTTACATTTTATTGTTTTTACCTGTTTTTATAGTCACTTTATAATTTTTCTTTTAAACCTTTTTGTTTTCCATTAGGAATTTTAGCAGCGCCATATGACCTCCGCCATTGCGGCGCCTAATTTTAAATCACCCCCCCTCATAGACAATTATTGTGTTTTGACTGCAATTCTTAGTTTTTGTTGCATAAAACGCTGGAGTACACTAAAATAACCCATTTTTCACATATTTCATTTCCTTACACATATAGTGTGTTTTGGTAGCATTTCTGTGTTTTGATACAAAAAAGCTGAAAATCTAATAAAATAAATTTTTTTTTCTACTTTGGTTTCTGTACACTAGCTTGTTTTCATCAATTTTATCGTTTTCAAGCAAAACAATGTAAAATGACGAATAAGCAAAATTTTCAATCGAGATAGTTTTTTTTTTTCATAAAACACCTTAAAAACACATATATAAGACGGTTTACCATATATAGTGTTTTGCCTGCATTTCTCAGTTTTGGTGCATAAAAAGCTTGAATACACCGAAAATAAACATTTTTTTTACATATTTTAGTTTCTTAGACAAATAGTGTGTTTAGACTGCATTTCAGAGTTTTGGTGCATAAAACGCTGGAATATACCAAAATAACGCATTTTTCACATATTTCATTTCCTTAGACATATAGTGTGTTTTCGTAGCATTTCTGTGTTTTGATGCAAAAATGCTGAAAACTACCAAAATAACACGTTTTTTTATAATTTTACTTTGGTTTCTCTATATTAGCTTGTTATCATCAATTTTATCGTTTTCAAGCAAAACAATGTAAAATGACGAATAAGCAAAATTTTCAATCGAGATATTTTTTTTTCATAAAACACCCAAAAAAACCACATAAATAAGTCTTTTTAAAAAATTTAGTGTTTATCTAAATTTCTGAGTTTTTGTGCATAAAACGTTGGAATACAACACTTTAAAAACACATAAACAAGACACTTTACCATATACAGTGTTTTGCCTGCATTTCAAAGTTTTGGTGCATAAAACGCTTGAATACACATAAATAACCCATTTTTGACATATTTTAGTTCATTAGACAAATAGTGTGTTTAGCCTGTATTTCAAAGTTTTGGTGCATAAAGCGCTGGAATACACCAAAATAACCCATTTTTGACACATTTTTGTTCTATATACAAATAGTGTGTTTTGCCTGCAATTTTGAGTTTTGTTGCATAAAACGCTGGAATACCCCAAAATAACCAATTTTTCATATATTTCAGTTCATTAGACATAGAGTGTATTTTGGTAGCTTCTTTGTGTTTTGTTGCAAAAAACGTTGAAAACTACTAAAATAAAACGTTTTTGTTAATTTTACTTTGGTTTCTCTATATTAGATTGTTTTCATCAATTTCATCATTTTGAAGCAAAGCAATGCAAAAAGACGAATAAGCTAAATTTTCAATCGAGGTATTTTTTTTTTTATAAAACACCTTAAAAACACATATTTAAGACGTTTTACCAAATATAGTATTTTGCCTGCATTTCTCAGTTTTGGTCCATAAAACGCTTGAATACACAAAAATAACCCATTTTTGACATATTTCAGTTCCTTAGACAAATAGTTCGTTTAGCGTGCATTTCAAAGTTTTTGTGCATAAAACGCTGAAATACACCAAAATAACCTTTTTTTTTTTTTTTACACATTTTTAGTTCTAGACAAATAGTGTGTTTTGCCTTCATTTTTTAGTTTTGTTCCATAAAACGCTTAAATACACCAAAATAACCCATTTTTAACATATTTCAGTTCTTTAAACATATAGGGTTTTTTGTTAGCATTTCTTTGTTTTTGTGCAAAAAAGCTGAAAACTTTTAAAATAACACGTTTTTTGTTAATTTTCTTTGTTTTTTCCTATATTAGATTATTTTCATGAATTTTTTCGTTTGAAGCAAAATAATATAAAATGACGAATAAGGAAAATTTTCATTCGAGATAGTTTTTTATTTCATAAAAAAAAGTTAAAAACACATATAAATAGTGTTTTGCTTGCTTTTCTAAGTTTTGGTGCATAAAACGCTTGAATACACCAAAATAACCCATTTTTGACGTATTTCAGTTCCTTAGACAAATTTTGTGTTTTGGTAGCATTTCTGTGTTTTGATGTAAAAAAGCAGAAAATTACTAAAATATCACGTTTTTGTTAATTTTACTTTGGTTTCTCTACACTCATCAACTTTTCGTTTTGCAACAAAACAATGTAAAATGTAAAATGACGAATAAGTAAAATTTTCAATCGAGAATTTTTTTTTTTCATAAACACATAAAAAAACACACAAATAAGACGTTTTAAAAAATTTAGTGTTTACTCAAATTTCTGAGGTTTTGTGCATAAAACGTTGGAATACACCAAAATAACCCATTTTTGACCCCTTTTTGTTCCTTAAACAAATCCCCCGCAGATGGAAACCGCCTTCTCGTGGTGGGGGGGCTTGCGTGCCCCTGGGACCTGGCGAGCTAGGCTAGAAGGGGGCTTAGGCCCCTGCTCTGCCCTTTCGAGAGGGAGAGGGCTACCCATGCTAGTAAGGTCGCCAGTGACGGGCCAGACTAAATGGTTCCTACGTAGGCTGCCAGTGGACCAGCGGAGCCACCCGCTGGAGGGATCGCCCAGTAGGGGCCGTCTTGTGCTGGATGGTTGGATGTCCAGGCTGGGATGCTTTGGGAGGGGGATCTTAGCTCTGTCGTGGACAAACATTCGTATCGTGTGGGGCCTGTTTTTAAAACGACTGGTCCGCATGGGGACGAGGTACCCCGTCCACGGGAGCCAGCGCTCCCTCCCGTTGTAGTCCCAGTAGGTGGTTTCCTTTGCCTCTAGAGCCATTTTTGGTGTAACTTTATATATTTGGTAAAGCACAAAAAACTATCAGGTTCTCGTGAGGTGGCTGACCTGGCTCGCGAGACGGCATTTTCATGTCAGAGTGGGAAGGAGGATTCCCCTCCACAAGAGCCTCCCGCAGCAGTCTCCTGTTCTGGGAGTTCTTCTGAGGAACGTATTTCGGCTGCATATGACTCCTTTGTGATGGTAAATGGTAAACCATCATTTTCTTATCACGCTTTGCATTCACTTCTCAAGGTGTATGGCACGGTTCTACGCATTCGACTTGTTTATGATAAGGATTTTCCATCTAACCGCTGCTATGTGACTTTTCTATCATGTGACGAAGCTCGTCTGGCTTATGAACATGTAGCATCTCTTCCCCTTGCTGGCTCTGGCTTTAAGACAGAACTTCTCCACTCTCGCAATATTTCAGACAGCGACACGGACTACATCCCAAATCTTTTTGACCACCATTTTGAGAGTTCAGTTCCTGAAGTCTGCCAGATCCTGCCTCCATGTTGGTTTGTCGCCTACTACAAAAATGGGCGCGGGAATTTCATACATGCCTCCCGGTACCTGTCAAAAGAGATCAGCACGATTCCTGAGGGAAACCTCAAGAAATACGGTAAGGGCGTGCTAGTGCGAGCGAAAGATATCACGCAGGCAAGGATGTTATAACATCTACCATGTCCTTCTGACAGCATGTTTGAGACTATAAAGGCACATCCCACCTTTAACTACAGCAAAGATTGTGTGTACAGTCATGATCTTTATGAATTCCCTGATGAGGAAATACTAGCAATGTGTCCTAGCTCAGTCCAAAAGGTGACAAAGATGAGGAACTCTTCCAACATGGTCCTCCTCACCTTTTTTGGTTCCACCCTTCCTGACCATGTTAATATCGGACCTATTAATCTTAGGGTGAGGCGTTTTGTTTCTCGCCTTCTTCAGTGTTTCTCATGTTATTCGTACGGTCACGGTAAAAGCTCCTGCAAGGACGCTTCCCGTTGTGGTAATTGCTCGGCACTAGACTCACATTCTGAGGAGCATTGCAATGATGCTGCTAATTGTTTTCATTGCCGTGATGCTCACCAAGTACGTTCCAGGCAATGCCCTAGGTATCGCCTGGAACAGGATATTTTACAGCTCGCTAACAGTCAGTTCATCAGTTTAGGTAGTGCCCGCCGTGAACTCTTGTACCGCCAAAAGGACGGTACTGGTGCGACATCCTATGCTGCATTGGCCGCTCGCTCTTCTGCTGAGTCTGCCGGTCCGAAGACAACGACAAGTGCTACCTCTCGCTCTGTTGGGGCGGGTGGTCCTGTTCATTTGGCCAATAGGTTTGCCCTTTTGTCTGATGACTCAGATGAGTCACCTGTAAGAAGCAACGAGAATAATACGGACTTGATCAAACTTACCCATGTAGTTGATGTCCATTTGCCTCCTCCATCGCCTAAGCCTTTGAAGGGTATGACCAAACTGCACCGCGGCTCTGCGGAGTCGATAGAATTTGCTCAGCCTAAGCAATATAAGGTTTCTCCCGGTGCACACGATCGTGAGTCCTCCAGGGACCGCTCTGCAATGGTAGCTCCAGTTATTTCTGTCCAGCCTCCTGTAACGCACTCCGTCCCAGATCGGGCTTCTTGTGATGAGGACGGTCTTAACATGGAGACGTCCGATGATATTTTCACAGCCGTCCCTTGCGGACCCACTGAGTCAAGAAGTGAAGTCCAGCCTGACCAATCCTCCGAGGACCGGTAGGAGTGATGATGGTTCGCATCACTCACCGGCAAGCCGAAAGGCAGCGGTCCAACGACACGGCCCATCACAACTCCCGATGTTTTCTCGTCGGTTAATTATTTCTATTTAGGTGAGTCACCGGCAGCCCCTTCAAAAGGCTCGCCCGTCCACTGCACCTAAATAGTCATCTTCAAGCTTCTACAGTGGAATTGTAGAGGCCTTCGCGCCTCATGGGGGGAACTCCGATATTTGCTTTCGGAATTTTTTCCAGCCTGTGTAGCTCTACAAGAGACTATGCTAGATGATAATACTTATTCTAGTTCTCCTGGCTATCGTGGCTTTTTAACCAGGGCCACCACGGTGGCACAGCTATTCTAGTCCAAAAGGATATACCTGTTATCCCGGTACAACTTAACTCTCCCCTTCAGGTGGTTGCTGTTAAGGTCTTTATGGGACGACTGTACACCATCTGCAGTTTATATCTCCCTCCTCGGCTTCCTGTCTCCAGGGGTGAGCTTGACGGCCTGGTGCGTCAGCTGACTCCGCCTTTTCTTTTGTTGGGAGATTTTAACGGCCGTCACCCATTGTGGGATAAAGGTGCTAGTAATCCTCGTGGGGTTTTAATCTGTTCTTTTATTGAGAATGAAGGATTAGAGATTTTAAATTCTGGGGATGTTACACATTTCCACAGTCCCACTCGGACTTTTACAGCTTTGTACATCTAATTCTTTCCTTGATTTTTATTGGCGAGTCCTACCGCATTTACACGGTAGTGACCACATTCCGATTTTATTGGAATCTGTGAACTCTGAGCCACCGTCCCGGCCCCCACGATGGGTTTTAGACAAGGCAGATTGGCGTCGATTCACAGACCTTAGCTCTTTTATCCGTCCGCTGGCTGACTTTTCTACTTGTGCTGTGGCTGTTGATTATTTTACCGATTTTTTTTTATTTCTTTAGCGCTTCAGACAATCCCTAGGACGTCAGGTCGCTTTCCTAAGCGTCCCGTTCCTTGGTGGAAAGCAGCATGCACTGCAGCGGTGAAAGACAAACGGGCAGCTTTCTCTCGTCTCCTGCGACATCATGGGGACCCGCAGTGCCTGGAAGCTTTTCGGCGTTTCTGAGCTCGGGCCCGCCGCGTTTTAAAGAGGCACAAAGAGCCTCTTGGAAAGCTTATGTGTCTTCCATTAATGCCCACACTCCTCTTACGGATGTCTTTAACAAAGTCCGCCGAATTGCTGGGAAGTATTCTGCTCCTCCCCCACCAGTTTTGTTGTCTGCTGGGTGAAAGGTGGCAGACCCTAGGACTGTCGCCGACCTCTTCGCGGAGCATTTTGCCAGTGTTTCTCGGAAGCATCCTGCAGCCCCAGGCGCACGTCACCGCCAGAGAATGGAATCTCTCAGCATAAATTTTTCTTCCACAGGAGGGGAGTCTTATAATGTCCCCTTCTCTGCTTCCGAGTTGCGGACTGCTTTGTCCCAGTGTCATGACTCTTCTCCTGGCCCAGATGATATTCCTTATGCCTTCTTGCGCCACATGTCTACAGTGCTTTTAACTTTTTATTAAATCTATACAATATGATTTGGCATACCGGTGACTTTCCTACTTCTTGAGCTGTGGCAGTGGTTCTCCCATTTCCGAAGCCTGGGAAAGATCATCTCCAGGCTACGAATTACCGTCTTATATCTATGACATCTAGTATTTGTAAAGTGTCCTGCATTTGTTAAGTATTAGAAAAGATGGTAAATGTAAGACTCATGTGGTACTTGGAGAGGGGGAAGTACTTGTCATCGGTACAGTACGGCTTCCGAAAAATGAGGTCTACTACGGATGCTCTTTTATCCCTAGAGTCTTCTATTTGTGAGGCTTTCGCTTATCACCACTACCAGGTTACTGTATTTTTTTTACCCGGAGAAGGCCTACGACGCAGCTTGGTGTCATGGAATTTTACGTTCCTTGTTTAGTTTTTGTCTCCGTGGCCACCTTACTATTTTTATCCAGCAGTTTTTATCCAGACGTCTTTTACGGGTTCGTGTGGGGAGTGTTCTCTCCGATGCTACAGCTTTAAATGACCGTGTCCCACAGGGAAGTATTCTTAGTGTTACGCTATTCGCAGTTGCTATAAATGGTGTTATAGATACTCTACCGGATGGCATTCACAGCTTTTTATATGTGGACGACTTGTGCATCTCTTTTGCTGCTGCTAGGATGTCACTGATTGAGCGAAAGCTCCAACTGGCAATCAATCAAGTGTCCAGTTGGGCCAACATAAACGGTTTTCGATTCTCCACCTCAAAGACCTTGTCTATGAATTTTTGTCGAAATCGTGGTGTCCATCCAGATCCCGATTTATATTTAGCCAATAGACGCATCTCGTGTATGGAGGCCACTCGATATCTTGGCCTATTGATTCATAGCCGTCTTACTTGGGTTTCACATTTCCGTTCTCTCAAAGCGTCTTGCAGGACGGCACTATCCCTTCTTCGTGTATTAAGTCACACCTCTTGGGGTGCAGACAGGGACACTTTGCTGCTTCTTCACCGTACACTTATACTTCCAAAGCTGGAGTACGGCTGTGAGATCTATTCATCCGCAACGGATGCACGCCTACGCACGCTTGACCCCGTACACCATGCTGGGGTCCGCTTGGCTACGGGTGCATTTCGGACATCTCCAATACCTAGCCTTCTAGTGGATGCTGGTTTCTGGCTGCTCGAGCTCCGGCGCCAGTCTTCGATGCTCCGGTGTTGGTTTCGCACCTACCGTCTTCTAGATTCTGTCCCTTGTATGTCAATGTTGCGGGACTCGCGTTCGCAGGCGTATGACACTCGACAGAGTCTACCTAAACCTTTTGGCCTTCGAGTGGCAAACCTGATGATGGATTTGTCCATCGACCCCACTCCTGCCTACTCTTTCCGGCTCCCACGAGTTGGTTATTGGCAGCTTCCGGTTATTTCATTATGCCCTCCTGCCATAGATGGCAAGAAGGATTTTTTGCCAGCTCTGTCCCACATACGGTTTTTAGAACACTTTTTTTATCCATTCTGATGATATCCCCGTTTTTACTGATGGTTCCAAATCCGACGCAGGCGTTGGATTTAGTGTGGTTTTCCCCTCTTTTTATCGGTGTGGCAGCCTTCCTTCGGTAGCCTCCGTCTTTATTGCGGAGCTGTCTGCCATAGTTTTAGCTTTACGGATTATTTTTACTCTCCCGGTGTCGTCTTTTACAATTTTTAGTGACTGTCGCAGTGCTCTTACTGCTCTCTCTTGCACTGTCTCCCTTAACCCTTTGATTTTATCAGCCCTGGAGTGGCTATATCTTCTTACCCAACGAGGATATCGTGTTGGGATCTGTTGGGTCCCTGGTCATATTGGTGTTCCTGGGAATGAACATGCAGACCTCCTCGCTAAAGAGGCAGCAAGTAACGCTCCGCCTCCTTCCCCTGTTCCGTTTCGAGATATATTTCATGCAATTCGTGTGGCGATTGCAGCACTTTGGCAGAGGAGCTGGCTAACGGAAGTCGCAATCTTGAAAATAGGAGATATTACTACTTCCACACTCCCGCAGTGGACTTACACCCATGTCCGGGATCGCCGTGCACAGACTTTATTGGCGCGACTTCGTATAGGTCACACGTACCTTACACAAAGGTACCTCCTGACCAGGGACCCTCAACCTTACTGTACCGCTGTAGCGGTAGAGATAGCGGTGTCTATTATATTTTAAAGGTCCTTGGACTAGAGTGTCTGGCCCAGAGCAATGACGTTTTTAAGTTTTTGGTAGAAGCTGGCCTTCTCCCAAACCTGTGAGTTTTATTTTATTATATGTATTATAATGTTTTAATTTAATTTTATTGTAGTATTTTTTTTTTTTTAGTTACTTAAAATTTTATTATTTTTACCTGTTTTCAGTCACTTTATCATTTTTCTTTTAAACCTTTTTGTTTTCCATTAAGAATTTTAGCAACGCCATATGACCTCCGCCGTTGCGGCGCCTAATTTTAAATCACCCCCCCCATAGACAAATATTTTGTTTTGACTGCAATTCTTAGTTTTAGTTGCATAAAACGCTGGAATACACTAAAATAATCCATTTTTCACATATTTCATTTCCTTACACAGAGTGTGTTTTGGTAGCATTTCTGTGTTTTGATGCAAAAAAGCTGAAAAACTACTAGAATAAGATTTTTTTTAGTAGTTTTTAGCTTTTTTTCACCAAATCACAGCCATTCTACGAAAACACTATTTGTCTAAAGAAATTATATATATCTTAAAATGGGTTATTTTGGTGTATTCCAGCGTTTTATGCACCAACACTCTGAACTGCACGCAAAACACTTGATTTGTCTAAAGCGCTGAAATATGTGAAAAAATGGGTTACTTCGGTGTATTCCAGCGTTTTATGCAACAAAAGTCAGAATTTCAGGCAAAACACACTATTTGTTCAAGAAACTAAAATATGGTGAATTCCAACGTTTTAAGCACCAAAATTCAGAATTGCAGGCAAAACAAACTATTTGTATAAAGAATTGAAATATGTCAAAAAGGGGTTATTTTGGTGTTTTCCAGTGTTTTATGCAACAAAAGTGAGAATTGCAAGCAAAACACACTATTTTTCTAAGGAACTTATATATGTCAAAAACGGGTTATTTTAGTGTATTCCAGCGTTTTATGTACGAAAACTAAAAAATGCAAGAAAACATACTATTTGTTTAAGGAAGTGAACTTTATTATTATTTTGGTTATTTTGGTGTATTGCTAGGTTTTATGAATCAAACTCAGAAATGCAAGGAAAACACTTCATTTGTTAAAACGTTAAGCTTATTCAGGCGTTTTTAAGATATTTTATGAAAAAAAATCTATTTCGATTATAACTTTTGCTTATTTGTCGTTTAACTTTATTTTCCTTCGAAACTATAGAATTGAAGAAAACAAGCTAGTATAGAGGATCTTAAGTAAAGTTAATAAAAACGAGGTATTTTAGTAGTTTTTTGCTTTTTTCCACCAAAACATAGAAATTTTACGAAATCAATATTTGTCTAAAGAAATTAAATATATCTAAAATGGGTTATTTTGGTGTATTCCAGCGTTTTATGCACCAAACTATGAAATGCAGGCAAAACATACTATTTCTCAAAGGATCTGAAATATGTCAAAAATGGGTTATTTTGGTGTATTCCAGCGTTTTATGCAAAAAACTATTTGTCTAATGAACTAAGATATGTCAAAAATGGGTTATTTTGGTTTGTTCCAGCGTTTTATGTACAAAAACTCAGAAATGCTGGAAAACATACTATTTGTCTAAGGAAGTGAAATATTACAAAAACGGGTCAATTTAGTGTATTTTAGCGTTTTATGCACCAAACTCAGGAATGAAGGGAAAACACTATATTTGTTAAAACCTCTTATTTATGTGTCTTCAAGGTGTTTTATGAAAAAAAAATATCTCAATTGAAAATTTTTCTTATTCGTCATTCTACATTGTTTTCCTTCAAAACGGTAAAATTGATGAAAACAAGCTAGTATAGAGAATCCCTCCCCCAAAAAAAAAAAAAACATTATCGTGAAATTTTAGTAGTTTTTAGCTTTTTTCTACCAAAACACGGAAATGCAACGGAAACAAACTATTTGTCTAAAGAACTGAAATATGTCAAAACTAAGTTATTTTGGTGTATTCCAGCGTTTTATGTACCAACAATCTGAAATGCACGCAAAACACTTTATTTGTCTACGGAGCTGAAATATGTCAAAAATGGGTTATTTTGGTGTATTCCAGCGATATAATCAACAAAACTCAGAATTGCAGGCAAAGCACACTTTTTGTCTAAGGTAGTGAAATATGTCAAAAAGGGTCTATTTTTGTGTATTCTAGTGTTTTATGCAACAAAACACAGAATTGCATAAAAAAACAATCTATTTGTCTATGGAAGTGAAATTTATCCAAAAGGGTCATTTTGGTATAGTTTTATGCCCGAAAACTCGATTGAAAATTTTTTTATTCGTCATTTAACATTTTGTTTGTTTCAAACCGATAAAATTGATAAAAACAAGCTAGTATAGAGAATCTAAAGTAAATTGAACAAAAACGAGGTATTTTAGTAATTTTTAGCTTTTTTTCCATAAAAACAGAAATGCTACGAAAACACTATTTTTCTAAAGAAATAAAATATATCTAAAATGGGTTATTTTGGTGTATCCTAGCGTTTTATGCACCAACACTCTGAACTGCACGCAAAGCACACTTTTTGTCTAAGGTAGTGAAATATGTCAAAAAGAGTCTATTTTTGTGTATTCTAGCGTTTTATAAAAAAAAAACACATAATTGCATAAAAAACAATCTATTTGCCTATGGAAGTGAAATTTATCCAAAAGGGGTCATTTTGGTATAGTTTTATGCCCGAAAACTCGATTGAAAATTTGTTTATTCGTCATTTTACATTTTTTTGTTTCAAACCGATAAAAATTGATAAAAACAAGCTAGTATAGAGAATCTAAAGTAAAATGAACAAAAACGAGGTATTTTAGTAATTTATAGCTTTTTTCCATAAAAACACAGAAATGCTACGAAAACACACTATTTGTCTAAGTAAAATATATCTAAAATGGGTTATTTTGGTGTATCCCAGCATTTTATGCACCAACACTTTGAACTGCGCGCGAAATACACTATGTGTCTAAGTAGATGAAATATGTGAAAAATGGGTTATTTTGGTGTATTCCATCGTTTTATGCAACAAAAATCAGAATTGCTTGCAAAACACACTATTTATCTAAGAAACTGAAATATGTAAAAAAAAAAAGGTTATTTTGGTGTATTCCAGCGTTTTATGCTCCAAAACTCAGAAATGCAGACAAAACACACTATTTGTCTAAATAACTGAAATATGTCAAAAATGGGATATTTTCGTGTGTTCCAGCGTTTTATGCACCAAACTCAGGAATAAGGGAAAACACTATATTTGTTAAAACGTCTTATTCATGCGTTTTTAAGGTGTTTTATGTAAAGAAAATTATTTTGATTAAAAATTTTGCTTATTCGTCATTTTACATTATTTTTTCTTCGAAACGATAAAATTGATGAAAACAAGGTAGTATAGAGAATCTAAAGTAAAATTAACAAAAAAAAAGGTATTTTAGTAGTTTTTAGCTTTTTTTCACCAAAACCCAGAAATGCTACATAAACACACTACTTGTCTAAAGAAATTAAATGTATCTAAAATGGGTTATTTTAGTGTATTCCAGCGTCTTATATACCAAAACTATGAAATGCAGGCAAAACAAAGTATTTCTCAAAGGATCTGAAATAGGACAAAAAGGAGCTATTTTGGTGTATTCCAGCGTTATATGCAACAAAACTAAGAATTGCAGGCAAAACAAACTATTTGTCTAGGGAATTGAAATATGTCAAAATGGGATTATTTTCGTGTATTCCAGCGTTTTATGCACCAAACTCAGAAATACAGGGAAAACACTATATTTGTTAAAAAGTCTTATTCATGCGTTTTTAAGGTGTTTTATGAAAAAAAAACTATTTCAATTAAATATTTTGCTTATTCGTCATTTTACATTATTTTGATTCGAAACGATAAAATTGATGAAAATAAGCTAGTATAGAGAATTTGAAGTAAAATTAACAAAATTGAGATATTTTAGTAGTTTTTAGCTTTTTTCCAGAAAAAACAGAAATGCTACGAAAACACACTATTTGTCTAAAGAAATGAAATATATCTAAAATGGTTTAGTTTGGTGTCTTCCAGTTTTTTATGCACGTAAACTATAAAATGCAGGCAAAACAAACTATTTCTCAAAAGATCTGAATTATGTCAAAAAGCAGCTATTTTGTTGTATTGCAGCGTTTTATGCAACAAAACTCAGAATTGCAGGCAAAGCAAACTATTTGTCTAAAGAACTGAAATATGTCAAAAAGTGGTTATTTTGGTGTATACCAGCGTTTTATGCCACAAACTCAGAAATGCAGGCAAAACATTATATTTGATAAAACGTCTTATGTGTTTCTTAGGTGTTTTTTGAAAAAAAAAATTATCTTGATCAAAAATATAGTTATTCGTCATTTTACATAGAGAATCTAAAGTAAAATTAACAAAAAAGAGGTATTTTAGTAGTTTTTATCTTTTTCCTTGAAAACAGAAATGCTACGAAAACAAACTATTTGTCTAACGAAATAAATGTATCTAAAATGGTTTTTTGGTGAATTCCAGCGCTTTATGCAAAAAAAGTCAGAATTGCAGGCAAAACACACTATTTGTCTAAGAAACCTAAATATATAAAAAAAAGTGGTTATTTTGGGGTATTCCAGCGTTTTATGCAACAAAACTGAGAAATGTCGGTAAAATACACTATTTGTCTAACAAAAAATGAAATATATCAAAAAGGGGTTATATTGGTGTATTCCAGCGATTTATGCACCAAAACTCTGAAATGCAGTCAAAACACACTATTTGTGTAAGGAACTGAAATATAAATAAATGGGGTATTGTCATATATTATTTTATTCACCAAACTCAGAAATGCAGGGAAAAACACTATATTTGTTTAAACGTCTTTTTCATGTGTTTTTTATTTTTTTTTTTTTATGAAAAGAAAACTATTTCGATTAAAAATTTTGCTTATTCGTCATTTTACATTATTTTGCTTCAAAACGCTAAAATTGATGAAAACAAGCTAGTATAGAGAATCTAAAGTTAAATTAACAAAAACGAGGTATTTTAGTAGTTTTTAGCTTTTTTCCACTAAAACAGAAATTCTACGAAAAAACAATATTTGTCTAAAGAAAAGAAATATATAATATAATATAATATGGTGTATTCCAGCGTTTTACGAAACCAAAACTATGAAATGCAGGCAAAAAACGCTATTTATGAAAGGATCTGAAATATGTCAAAAGTTGGTTATTTTGGTGTATTCTAGCATTTTATGCAACAAAAGTCAAAATTGCAGGCAAAACACACTATTTGACTAAGGAACTGAAATTTGTCAAAAATGGGTTATTATGGTGTATTTCAGCGTTTCATGTACAAAAATTCAGAAATATTGGAAAACATACTATTTGTCTAAGGAAATGAAATATGTGAAAAAGGGTTTTTTTTGGTGTATTCTAGCGTTTTATGCTCCAAACTCAGAAATACAGGGAAAACACTATATTTGTTAAAACCTCCTATTTACGTGTCTAAGTTGTTTTATGAAAAAAAACTATCGCGATTGAAAATTTTTCTTATTTGTCATTTTACATTGTTTTGCTTCAAAACGATAAAATTGATGAAAACAAGCTAGTATAGATAAATGTAAAGTAAAATTAACAAAAACGAGATATTTTTGTAATTTTTAGCTTTTTTCCACCAAAACACAGAAATGCTATGAAAACAAACTATTTGTCTAAGGAAATGAAATATATCTAAAAGGGGTTATTTTGGTTTATTCCAGCATTTTATGCACCAACACTGAACTGCACGCAAAACACACTATATGTCAAAGGACCTAAAATATGTGAAAAATGGTTTATTTTGGTGTATTCTAGCGTTTTATGCAACAAAAGTCAGAATTGCATGCAAAACACACTATTTGTCTAAGAAACTGAAATATGTCAAAAAGTGATTATATTGGTGTATTCCAGCGTTTTATGCAAAAAAATTCATAATTGCAGGAAAAACACACTATTTGTCTAAGAAAGTGAAATATGTCAAAAAAGGGTTATTTTGGTGTATTTCAGCGTTTTATGCACCATACTCAGGAATGCAAGGAAAACATTATATTTGTTAAAACATCTTATTCATGCATTTTAAGGTGTTTTATAAAAAAACTATTTCGATTAAAAATTTTGCTTAATCGTCATTTTACATTATTTTTCTTCAAAACGATAAAATTGATGAAAACAAGCTAGTATAGAGAAGAGAATCTAAATAGCATTTCTGTGTTTTGGTGGAAAACAGCAAAAAACTGATTAAATTACACGTTTCTCTTAATTTTACTTTGGATTCTCTATACTAGCTTGTTTTCATCAATTTTATCGTTTTGAAGCTAAATAATATAAAATGACGAATAAGGACAATTTTCAATCGAGATAGTTTTTTTTTCATAAAACACCTTAAAAACACATGAATAAGACGTTTTAACAAATATAGTGTTTTGCCTGCATTTATGACTTTGGTGCATAAAACGCTAGAATACACTAAAATAACCCACTTTTGACATATTTCACTTCTTTAGATATATATTGTGTTTTCCTGCATTTCTGAGTTTTGGTTCATAAAACGCTGGAATACATCAAAATAACCCCTTTTTGACATATTTCACTTCCTTAAACAAATAGTGTGTTTTCCCTGCAATTCTGAGTTTTGTTACATAAAACGCTGGAATACACCAAAATAACACCTTTTTGACATATTTCACTACCTTAGACAAATCATGTGTTTTGCCTGCATTTCTGAGTTTTGTTACATAAAACGCTGGAATACACCAAATAAACACCTTTTTGACATATTTCACTTCCTTAGACTAATAGTGTGTTTTGCCTGCAAATATGAGTTTTGTTCCATAAAACGCTGGAATACACCAAAATAACCCATTTTTTACATATTTCAGTTCCTTAGACAAATAGTGTGTTTCCGTAGCATTTCTGTGTTTTGGTGGAAAACAGCAAAAAACTGATTAAATTACACGTTTCTCTTAATTTTACTTTGGATTCTCTATACTAGCTTGTTTTCATCAATTTTATCGTTTTGAAGCTAAATAATATAAAATGACGAATAAGGACAATTTTTAATCGAGATAGTTTTTTTCATAAAACACCTTAAAAACACATGAATAAGACGTTTTAACAAATGTAGATTTTCCTTGCATTTATGACTTTGGTGCATAAAACGCTAGAATACACTAAAATAACCCACTTTTGACATATTTCACTTCTTTAGATATATATTGTGTTTTCCTGCATTTCTGA